>NW_004443949.1:30448981-30509955 GCF_000243295.1 Trichechus manatus latirostris
GGAAAAGAATGTGTACTTTGCAGTGGTTTGATGCAGTGTTCTATATATGTCTTTGAGGTCAAGTTGGCTGATTGTGCCCTTTAGGTCTTCTGTATCTTTGCTGAGTTTCTTCTTAGTTGTTCTGTCCTTTACTGAGAGTGGTATGTTGAAGTTTACTATTATTGTGGAACTGTCAATTTTTCTTTTCAGTGGTGTTAGAGTTTGTTTTATGTATTTTGGAGCCCTGTCATTGGGTGCGTAGATGTTTATTATGGTTCTGTCTTCGTGATGGATCATCCCCTTAATCATTTTATATTGTCCTTCTTTGTCTTTTAAGCTAGATTTTGTTTTAAAGTCTATTTTATCTGAGATTAGAATTGCCACTCCTGTTCTTTTTTGGTAGTGGTTAGCTTGATATATTTTTTCCAACCTATGACTTTTAATAAGGTGTGTCTCTTGTAGACAGCATATTGATGGATCCTGTTTTTTTATCCATTCTGTCACTCTCCATCTCTATGGGTGCATTGAGTCTATTTGCATTCAGTGTAATTATTGATAGATGTGGGTTTGTTGCTGTCATTTTGTAGTGCTTTTTTTTGTGGTGCTGAAGTTTTCTTTGTTCTTATTCTCTTGTGCTGAGTTTAAGTCTCTCCATTCTTGCTTCTAAAGAGCATTCTGTCTGTACTTCTCCAAGACAGATTTGTTCATTCTTCTGGCAGTCCATGGTATACTCAGTATTCTTAGCCAACACCATAATTCAAATGCATTAATTTTTCTCTGGTCTTCCTTATTCATTGTCTAGCTTTCCAATGCTTATAAGGCCATTGAAAATGCCATGGTTTGGGGGCAGGCACACATCAGTGTTTAAAAAAAAAAAACTATAATGACATTTAAATTTACAAAAATGTATTTATAGGTACAAAAAACCCCAAACCCACTGCCATCAGTCGTTTTCGACTCATAGCTACCCTGTAGGACAGAGTAGATTTGCCCCGTAGGCTTTCCAAGGAGCGGCTGGTGGATTTGAACTGCCAGCCTTCTGGTTAGCAGCCATAGCTCTTAACCACTGTGCCACCTTTTGTATATATTTTTGTTGTAGAAAAATATAAGGTGATTAATAAATAAATTTTAGGCACAAATTATTTGATTTTGATTAATTGTTGAGGCAGAAGATGAATGGAGAAACGAGTTCAAGGAGAAATGCAAGATTTTTTAATGTAAAAATGATGTTATTTATGTCATTTTTTAATGGATGGCAAAGGGACTCTAATTGTAGTATTTAAGCTCTATTAGTTCTATTTATGATACTGATACAATAATTATTTTTAAAATTTAATCATTTATAATGTGCTAGAAATTTTTTCATTTCATTTTTAAACTTAGAATTATTTGATAAGCCAGCTTAAATACATGATAGAGAGTATATATATGTGTGTGTATATACATATATATGTATCTATATTTGTATATAGTTTTTGAATTTATGTTATTTGCAAAGATGAAAAATATTTAGAAGAAAATTATTATTATATAACTTTACTTAAGACATAGTGTGACCACTACAATGTATAACAATCTTCTTGGAAGAGAAGAAAAGTCTCCAAGAGAAAGTATTTCACTTGATTTTTGAAGCAAAAATAAGAGTTTTCCAGGAGGAGGTGAGAAAATATATTTAAAGCAGAATGAAAAGCATGTGCAGACACAGCGATGTGAAATAACTTGATCAATATGAGGACCGGTAAGTTGATCATTATAGCTAGAACATAATATGTAAAATTGGGAGCAATAGGAGACAATGAAGAAAAGATAGGATTCAGTTTAGAAGGGCTTTGTATGTCCTTGATTTATTCTGAGTATAATAGCAAAACATCGAAAAACTTCATTCAATGGCAGCAAGATCAAATTTGTTTGCTAGGATGATTATTATATTTGTGGTAGCAAAAAAAATGTATTTAAAAAGCGAAAGCCTGGAGACTGAGATTCTACAAGTGGAATTGAAAAATAATGAGCCCTTGAACTAACCAATATAACGTCATAAGTTAAAATGATCACATACAGAAAGAAAAATAGTATAAGCAAAAATCTGGCTTTATTGGATCTGATGCACAAGATCCATGATACCACATAGGTTGTTGGTTTTAGGCTTTTAGATACATGAACTCTTTTAACAAGCTAACTAAATAAATAGATGATAGAAATATTGATAGATAAATAGATAGATAATGTAATTTAATGATGGTGCTTAATTAACTTTTTTATACCTTGAAAATTAAGTGTTTATTGGACATTCAAGGAGCCCTGGTGACACAATGGTAACTGCTTGGCTGCTAACCAAAAGTTCAGTGGTTAGAACACACCAGTTGCTCCAGCAGAGAAAAGACCTGGAGATCTACTCCTGTAAAGATTACAGCCTGGGAAACACTATGGGGAAGCTGCTTTGTGATATGTGGTTGCTATGTGTCAGAATTGACTCAATGGCACACAATAACATTAGACACCTTGGAAAAATGTTGAAAAAATAATTTGAAGTATCTTTCTACAGCTCAGAGAATGGACCATACTTAGAGATAAAGTTTTGAAGTCTTGAGATTTTAGTAAATAATTAAGGCACAGAATGGAAGTAGACAGAATTAGAAGTAGGCCCAGAAGGCAATCTTAAGCAACAAAAATATTCAAGGAACAGGCAGAATGCAAGGAATCAAAAAAACACAGAGAGGGAATAATTATAGTGGGGAAGAAAGATAATAAGGGAAAAAGTGGTGCCATTGAAGTAAATAGATATTGGAAGGAGTAATGTATAACATCACATTCTGAAGAGGTTAAGAAAAATATGTATTATTTGCATATAGAATTTATGAGGTCACTAGTGACCTAGCAAAAACAATCATTGTATAAAAAAAAGAGGAAATATTTTAATGAACTAAGGAAGGAAAGAAAATTTAGTGCTTGAAGAGAGCAAGGGTTTTTGAAAGTTTTTTTTTTTTTGATAGAAATGAGAGTTATAAAAGCATTAACCAAATTACTATTATTATTATTACCAAGGATGAGATATATCAGCGTTTAAAGGCTAAGGGTAAGGTCTCCAAAGCAGAGGAGAAGTAGATTTTATAGGAGTAAAAATAAATTATTTATGTATCATTTATAGAGAAGGCCTTTTCTCTCAGACACTGAGAGTGTTTCAGAGTCTGGCTGAAGAAGTAGACAGCTTTGATCAAATTCTAGTTCATCCATCACTAGCTGTGTGATTAGGATGGGTTACTAAACATGGCCCTTAGTTTACTCACTTATATAGTGGGTATAATAATGGCACCTACCTTCTACAGTGTCTGTGAATACTAAAATGTCCGTTAATGTTAATCGGTGGAACCAAGGCCTCACCCAGAGGACAGGTTCAATAAATGTAGACTTCAGAGGATGTGAAAAGTTGGAATTCCTGATGTGAAAAATGATGAAATTGAACTTAGAAAAGTAAAAGTTAGTAGTTTGACTATAAAAGTCTCAGTAACATTAGACAATATTCATTGAAAATGGCACAAATACACACTTTTTTGTAATTTTATCCAAACAGATACCTTGTCCTGTAGTGGAGAAGGCAAGTGGCTAGATTGACTCAGAGGAGGGTTGACAGGACAGGTGGATTAGCATAACAAAAAATGAGGTAATACTGACTGAAGACTAGTCAAACTCACAAATCATACCTGTGTATGAAAGGAAGCACATGGAGAGAGACAGAAATAACAAAAATGTTAACGTACGTATCTGTTTGGTGAGATCTCTCCTTCAGCCTTTAGAAGTTTGGGACCTAAGGGATGATAATCTTTATCCAGAAAAGGGAGAAGGAAAAATAAGAAAAAATTTCAAGACGGAAGTTGTGAAATACGATATCAAATGTCTGTGAAATCTTAAACAGCATGAGAACTGAGAAATTGTCATTGGATAAACTAACATGGAGATGATAGTTGGCACTGACAACAGTGATTTGTGAGAAATGAGACAGTGGTAGAGACATTGACGCCAGGAGACAAGACATATATAAGGAAATATAAAAATAAAGACAGCGGATTCAAGAAATTACACTGTGAATAGGAAAAGAGAAAAATTGCAGCTTCTCTCTCTTCTCTCTGTCCTCTCCCTATATGATGTGTGTGTGTGTGTGTGTGTGTGTGTGCGCGCGCACGCGCGCCCATGCGCGCACACCCCTGTGTGCATTTGGGTATTTGTGTTTAATGTGGCAAATTTCATTACTTTTAAATAACAATGGGGTGAAATCAGCAGGAAGAAGAGTGTTTTGGAGTCCTTTAGTCTAACGTGTATCTCCAAAAGAATCACTAAGAAAGAGATATAAAATGTAGCATTTCAAAAATGGAGTGTGAAGCCACAGCATCACTAAATAAAAATAATATTAATAATGAATACTTATATAGGGCTTCTTAATTGTTGGAGTCCCTGGGTGGTACAAACAGTTAAGACTGAGCAATGAACCGAATGGCTCGTGGTTTGAACCCACCTAGAGGGACCTCAGAAGAAAGGCCTGGCAATCTGCTTCTGAAAGATCACAGCAATGAAAACGCTATGAAGCACAGTTCATCTCTGCAATATGTGGGGTCTCCATGAGTCAGAATTAACACAATGGCAACTGTCTATGTAAGTGCTGGGGCCTTGCGTATACTAATTCATTTAATACCTGCAACACTTCTTTAAAGTCAATGATGTTACAATATCACCCAGAGCAGATACATAACCTCCCAGTAGTCAGCAGGGAATAGGTGGCTGAGCCAAGATTCAGTCTCAGGCTGCAGAATTTAAAAGTCTGTGCCCTTCACCATGGAAATATGCTGCTTCTTCCAGAAAGTTTAAGGTATGGTTCTCCCTACTAATGTTCCTTAGAATCCACCTTGGGCAATGCTAACATAGATTGATAAGAGCTGAGGAATAAAATCTAAATCTTGGAAAATGCTGGGATTTCATGTATAGATACATGAGCAAGAGAATGCAACACAGATTTGGGAGGAAAATCAGGACAGAAAAAGATTAGAAAATATTTGAGAAGGGAAGAGGTTGTAGGGTTAACGGGGTCATAATAACAAACAATAAAAAAAGATATAACAGAAATTCTTTTATTTTTAGTGAAATTCTAGATTCAGTTTTACCTAAGCCACAGTCCCTCATGGTTTCATATTTCCATGTTTTTCTTCTCCATGTATAAAATATTATCTTGGTTCACAGAAGTCAACACCCCTTCTATGTACCTAACTTAGTAGGAGTTGACTTAGACCCTGAAGATAATACGGCTATTTCTGCAGGAAACAGATGGATAGTCACTTGGTACTAATCCAAACTTTATAGCAGGTTGCTTTGATTAAAATAACTGTGAACTAGCCACTTGCTCTAAGGCATGCAGACTATGGGATGCTGTAATTTGAGTTGGATAACTACTTCTTTCTCCACATGAAACATTGTAACACCGTTACAGAAAGGGGTCATTCAATAAACATTTAATGAACACTGAATCTGTGTACAGCCCTAGCCTTGATATGAACCAAAATATATATCCTCAGATCAATGAGCATTTTGTAGATGGCAATATCATATTCCATACTCTGATTACTGTGAAACTTCATAGTAGTGGTTCTTACCTAAGGGTTAAGAATCATGTAGAAAGCTTTTCTTATTATTCCTTTTTCTCAAATAAATATTTAATTAAAGACCGTGATGCAAACCCAAAGAGTACAATACTCTGGAAATGGGGCCAGAGATGTTTATAATATCAAAATATGTCCAGGTAAACTAATACATTCTCTTCTCCCCATTAGAGGTCACTGTCTTGTAACATGTAACATACAAAATTCAATACAATTAGTTGTAACCCAGACACCTTGTCTAACCTCCAGCCCAATGCAGTTATGTATCTGTAACATCTCTGACAAGATCATATAACCTTTCCTTAATTTTCCATTATTCATAGATGTGGCTATTGATAGTATTTCAAATATGTATAACACTCTAGAGTTTCTGAATGTTATAGATGGTACAATCCATACCGAAGACCACAGCCTGTGGTCTTCGGTATGGATTGCACTTCAACAGAAAGAAAACACAATCCTCACAACTGGACCAATAAGCAACGTAATGACTAATGGAGAAAATATTGAAGGTGTCAAGGATTTCATTTTACTTGGATCCACAATTAACACCCATAGAAACAGCAGTCAAGGAATCAGATGACATATTGCATCAGGCAAATCTGCTGCAAAAGACCTCTTTAAAGTGTTGAAAAACAAGGATGTCACTTTTAGGACTAAGGTGCACCTGACCCAAGCCATGGTATTTTAAATCACCTCATATATATTAGAAACCTGGACAATGAATTAGGAAGACCAAAGAAGAATTGACGTCTTTGAATTATGATGTTGGCAAAGAATACTGAATATACCATGGACTGCCAGAAGAACGAACAAATATATCTTGGAGGAAGTACGATCAGAATGCTCCTTAGAAGCACTTTGTCTTACATACTTTTGACGTGTTATCAGCAGGGACCAGTCCCTGGAGAAGGACATCATGCTTGGTAAGGTGGAGGGTCAGAGAAAAACAGGAAGACTCTCAGTGAGATAGATTGACACAGTGGCTGCAACAATGGGCTCAAGCATAGCAAAGATTGTGAGGATGGTGCAGGACTCGGCAGTGTGATGTTCTGTTGTACATAAGGTGGCTATGAGTAGGAAGTGACTCGATGGCACCTAACAACAACAACATATAGGTGGTACCACATTAAATCTATTCAACATTCCTATGAAGTGGAACGTCTTAGAAAAATTATCTCCATTTTGCAATTGAAGAGATTAGTTCTGTAAAAATCAATGAATTTTTGCAGAACTAATTCATTGATTTTCAGAATGCCGGGCAACTATTAAATTTTAGGTCTCGGACTAAAAGTCAAGCCTAAAGATCTCACTGTTATACCTTGTGATTTTTTCCTCTGCATGAGGTAATCATAGAAGATTTCTACTTCCATGGAATCTATTAATATCTACTAGATGGTATAAAAATATACCTATTATGCATGCTTTGCCAAAATCTCTCTCCAATGACATAGACTTAATGGAAATTTTTACTTGATATGATAAAGATGTCCAGTGATAGATTTTTAGCTGTCCTCCAGCATCTGTTCTCCCCTTTCTCCACATTAATAGTTTTATCTGAGCACAAGCCTGCACACCTAAAGACTTTATTTTCCAAACCTCTTGCCTTTCTCTTCTGAGATGTTACTAACTTTAGATTCTAATGCCCAAATCTCTCTTGACTATAAACTTTTACCTAACATCCATGTATTTTCCAACCTTCAGATCGCCTTCATTTGCTTCTGCAAGTTTTTATATCTCTGAACTCCTGTCACTGTGTCCAGTGTGGTTCTCCTCCATCTGTTTTATCGGCCATTGATCCTAAAACAAAACTTTTCACTTCTCCACTTAAAATTCCTTAGTGGCCTTTCTTCACCCACCATCATTCGCAACTTTTCCATGTTATTTGCCAGAAATCCGGCCACACTATGTCTCGGGCCCTATAATCCATCCCTGCACATTTATTCCCACATCCTCCAAAGCACCCAGTCTCCCACCAGCTACAAGTCTTTGTACAGCACTCTAGTGCTGGCTATGAGTCGGAAGTGACTCGATGGCACCTAACAACAACATATAGGTGGTACCCCATTAAATCGATTCAACATTCCTGTGAAGTGGAACGTCCTAGAAAAATTATCTCCATTTTGCAATTGCATTTCTCTCATCAGTATAGATTTCTAATTCTTACATATCCTTCAGTTCTTGATATAAATGTGATATCTTTAATTCCTAGCCCAGTTACTTTAGGTGATCCTCTTACGTAATACCCTTTAATTCCGTCTTAGCACTTAATTCATTTGCCTGTGTAATGGCTCCTCATCATTGAAAGACTTAAAGTTTTTTATGTGCATTGACCATATTTTACTGACTCACTGTAAATCTTCTATGCCCAGCTCAGTGTGTGACAGAAATTAACACTCAGTGGATATTTGTTGAATGAATGGAAGAAAGAAAGAATGAAGTCATTCTTAATTTTGAGGAAAAAACTAGTCAATAGTTGAAGATAGTGACTTCTTATCCTAGTCTCTAATTATTTAAAGAAAACACTTTTATTTGTTTTATCCAAGTCAATAAAACATATACACAATACTCATTTAAATATGTTAGATTTTTGTGGACATTCATTGTAACTTGCAGAGCTCAGAGCTGATCTCACTGTCTCTGCTGTTGTCTTAGCAGGGCTGACAACTAGGAATGGTTTCCTACTTTAATATGGACACTGTAGTTGTATTAATTCTAAGTCAAAATTACCTTTCTGACAGCCCTGTCATGCCACTGACTTATGTTCTACTTGTAGTCAACTTAAACTCCAGATCTTTTTCACCTAAACTGTAGAAAATTCACAACTCACCTGTCCTGTACTTCAAATTTGGTTTATGAATCTAAGTACAGCAATAAATTAGAAAATACATTATTCAGTATTGCCAGTGGCTAATATTGCTGTCCTACTTTTATACTCTGAAGTTATCTGGTGATACTTATTGGTGAATTATGAATATTTTTTTCACATTTTTTTCTATTTCTGAAATCATAAAAGGTATGTAGCGGGTTTGCTGAGGCATCAAATGCTTCTCATGTTTCTTTATGGTCAGCTATATTCTGCTTTTCCTTTACCAGGGACTAGAAATAAAGACACTGACCTTCCTAAACTGTTCAATTATCCAGTGACTCTGCTGCTTACTCTAAGAAATTCATGTGACAACGATCAAATTTTAAAATAGTATCCTTTGCTCCAATGGCCTTTAATCGGAGAAAACCCTACACTGTGAATTCTGAAACTACTGTTGTTACAGCATATACAAAGTTTTCTTTACATTTTTACTGATAAACAGTTGTTGCTCTATTCTAGCTTCCCTAAACTTTATAGGGTCTCAGTGAGCCAGAGTCGACTCCACAGCACACAACAACATATGTATATTTATATGTATACATATTATACGTCTTTGTATGCATACAGAGTTGCTATGAGTCAGAATTGACTCGACATCAAAGAATGTATGCATATGTATCTGCCTGTATCATAAAGGTTGTATACTTTAATGATATTTCAGGATTCATGTTGATTAATAAGTGAGAATAATTGGATTAATTTCTTAGGGCTACTGTAATAAAGTACCACAAACTAGACAGCGAGAAACAACAGAAATTTATTGTTTATAGTTCTGGAGAATACAAGTTCAAAATCAAGTAATTAGCAGGGCCATGCTCTATCTGAAGGCTCTAGGGAAAGATCCTGTCTTGTGTCTTTCTAGCTTCTGGTGATTCCTGGCAATTCTTGGCATTCATTAACTTGTAGATACATCTGTCTTAGTTATCTAGTGCTGCTATAACAGAAATACCACAAGTGGATGGCTTTTAACAAAGAGAAATTTATTCTCTCACTGTCTAGTCCAAATTCAAGGCATTAGCTCTGGGGGAAAGCTTTCTCTCTCTCTTAGCTCTGGAGAAAGGTCCTTGTGATCCATCAGTCTTCCCTTGGTCTGGGAGCATCTCAGCGCAGGAACCTCAGGTCCAAATGATGTGCTCTGCTCCCGGAACTGCTTTCTGGGTGGTATGAAGTACCCATGGCTTTCTGCTCACTTGTCTCTTTTGTATCTCACGAGAGACTGGCTTAAAACACTACCTAATCTTGTAGACCTCATCAATATAACTGCTGCTAATCCATCTTATTACATCATAGTGACAGCATTTACAACACATAGGGAAATCACATCAGATGATAAAATGGTAGACAATCATACAATACTGGGAATCATGACCTAGCCAGGTTGACAGATATTTGGGGGGGACACAATTCAATCCATGATGAAATCACTCCAATCTCTTTGTCTCCATCTTCATATCGAAAACTTTGCTCTCTGTCTCTCTGTGTCCTCTTTTTCTAAGGACATCACACATATTGAATTAGGACCCACTGTATTCCAGCATGACCTCATGTTAACTAATAACATATTCAAACATCTTATTTTCAAGCAAGGTCACATTCACAAGTATTGGGAGTTAGGACTTGGCAATATATCTTTTTGAGGGACACAATCAACCTATAACAGTTATGTAATTGTATTCTTGTTATATTTAATACATAAATCTCCTTGAAGTGAATTTAAAAAAAAAAGCCAATTGGTAGAAAGATTTAGCTAGGGCATTTATGTACTGAGATTTTCATTTCAATTTAATGTCTTTACTATATTTCTAAAAATCCTAAAACTCTCTCTCTCTCTTTATGTATATATATATATTTATATGAAAAATACATTCCTGAAGAAATAAGATGAAGTTCAGCTAGTCGATTATAGGTAGCATATACGCAGCATAGTTTCTAGGTAAGTATTAATTTTAATGTAACTGCAAATAAGAAGAAGGGAAATCTGTAGTTTCAGGGATTTAGTAAGAAGTACTAATGAGCTACGTCATCATGATTCTCATGAATCTACCAGAATGAAACTGTGGTTTTTAAATTTGGAAACAAAAATTCTTAATAATTAAATCATGTCTCTTGTTTTTATTTCTTGTGTTTTAATACGTCTTTATTAACTTCACAGACTCCTGACGGCTTAGTAAAAGACAGAAATCGAAACACACAGAGACAGAGAATATATTTCAGTTCTATCTAAATATGTCTGAATTATGCAGTAACTAAGAGTATTTTGTGTTCCCTTCAGCATGGTTAATTTTGAGGAATTCAGTATTATCTAAGTATATGCTTAAATACTTATGAGTTTAGGGAAGCCAGGGCAAACTCTCTCACCTTAGTAGGACTGAGTAGTTAAAAATCACCTTCTCTAAAGATAGTGTTGTGGTCATCTGCCTCCTTATCACTTTTCACTCTTCACTTTCCTCTTCCCTAACTGTAATCTTACTCATTAATTCTATCTGTTATGAGGTGGGGAGGGGGGTGAGGCAACTCCAAAGTGACTTGCTTTTGTCCATAACTCTAGTTGCCCATATTTATCGTTTTCTATTATTTACCTGTTGGAATTCATAGGATTGTGATCCATAGGACACTTTGATGACTAAGGTGCATCAGGCCGAAGCTATAGTCTTTTCGATCACCTCATATGCATATGGAAATTGGATAGTGAAAACAGGATAACAGAAGAATTTATGCATTCAAACTGTGATGTTGACAAAGAATATTGAATATACTGTGGAATTTCCCAAAAGAACGGACAAGTTAGTCTTAACAGAAATGCAAGCAGAATGTTCCTTAGAAGTGATGATGTGATACTTCAGCTCATTTACTTTGGACATGTCATCAAGAAAGACCAATCACTAGAAAAAAACGTCATGTTTGATAAAGCAGAGGATCAATGAAAATGAAGGACAAACTCAATGAAATGAATTGACACAATAACTGCCACAATGGCTCGAACATACCAAAGATCATGAAAAACAGAGCAATGTTTCCTTCTCTTATACATAGGGTTGCCAGAGCAGACTCAATGGCAACTGACAACAACAACAAAAACATTATTTATCTCCCTGCGCAACACTGATGGTGACTCTACTGACAAGGAAATGTACTGTTGGAACACTTTTTGATCAGTAGAGGAAAGTCAGTGTTGGATAGTGGGAAGGGTTTTAGATTATGTCCAATCTGGATTTAAACACTAGGGTTCATGACTTCCTTATTTTGTGGCACTCAGACAAATTTCTTAATATTGGGCCCTCATTTCCATTATTTTAAAAAGAGGATAGGACCTAATTTGCATTTTTGGTGGTGGTTGTTGTTAATATTAAGGATGATATTTTATGTAAGATATTAATGGGGTGCCTGTTAAATAATTGACATTTAAACTATACTTATTCTCTTAAGAAGTAAACCTTAATACCACACCCTGAGACAGATTTAAACTCAGGGTAGTGTTGTTAGCTGCTGTCTTGCCGGCCTCTTACTCACAGGGACTCCCAACTCATGGTGACCCCATCCACAACAGAACAAAATGCCGCCCAGTCCTGCTGCATCCCCACAATGGGTTGTGGATTGGGACCATTGTGATCCATAGGGTTTTCTTTGGCTGATTTTTTGAAGTAGATTGCTAGGTCTTTCTTCCTAGTCTATCTTATCTGGAAGCTTCACTGAAACCTTATCAGCAACATAGCAACCTGCAGCCTCCACTGAAAGACAGGTGGTGGCTGCTCATGAGGTGCATAGGCCAGAACTGAGCCCAGATCTCCTGCATAGAAGGTGAGAATTCATTCACTGAATCACCATTGCTACCTAAACTCAAGCTAATTAAGCTTTTATTCTACAGGATCCTCATGTGCAATAACCTCTTTCCAAGATGATGTTTTAGCAATGTGTGCACATGGTTGAATAGATTTTAAAATATTTTTAATGATATGCTTTAATCACTGTTAAGATTGCTGTCTCTTTCCGGTTGAATTTTTCCTCTCTCATAATTCCCCTCATGTCTATTGACAATGAAATGAGATTGGAAATTTGAGAATATAACTAATTAGGAGTTTCATGGGGATACACTTAGTTGAGATAGTGAATTATTTGTATGTTTTATGCAGAAACTTTTGAATAATATTAGGCTATTAAGACTTTCTGATGTAGAAATGACTTTCATAAATACTTTTCTCCCTACAGCTCACACTACTTTTAAGCTTAAGGCTCCAGAAAACCTGAATCAACCCCTGAACCTACCTTCACTGGAGAACTTTTCCTAAACACATAAACTACTTTCTTCAATATCTCATTTTTTCCATATACTTTTAGTTTTGACTTCTTAACACAATCTATTAATTTTTTGTATCTCCGTATTTTTCTAGGTTGATTTTGTCTTGATCTCAGTTTTCCTATGTTAAATATTCTTTGTATCCTAATTTTAGAATAAACGTTGCTGTTGTCAGGTGCCATGGAGCCAATTCCGACTCATAGTGACCCTATGTACAACCGATCAAAACACATGCCATCATCGCGATTGTTGCCATGTTTGAGCCCATTGTTGCAACAACTGTGTCACTCCATCTCATTGAAGGTCTTCTTCTTTTTCACTGACCCTCTACTTTACCAAGCATGATGTCCTTCTCCAGGGACTGGTCTCTCCTGATAACATGTCCAAAGTATGTAAGATGAAATCTCCCCATCCTCACTTCTAAGGAGAATTCCAGCTGTACTTCTTCCAAGACAGATTTATTTTTCTGACAGTCCATGGTATATTCAGTATTCTTCACCAACACCATAATTCAACGGCATCAGTGGTTTTTCAATCTTCCTTATTCATTGTCCAGCTTTCACATGCGTATGAGGCAATTGAAAATGCCTTCTCTCGGGTCAGGCGCATATTAGTCCTCAAGGTGACATCTTTGCTTTTTATCACTTTAAAGAAGTCTTTTCCAGCAGATTTGCACAATGAAATACATCTTTTGATTTCTTGACTGCTGCTTCCATGCGTGTTGATTGTGGATCAAAGTAAATGCAATCCTTTGACAACTTCAATATTTTCTCTATTCATCATGATGTTGCTTATTGGTCCAATTGTAAGAATTTAGGTTTTTCTTTTATGTTGATATGTTATCCATACTGAAGACTGTAGTCTTCCATCTTCATCAGTAAGTGCTTCAAGTCCTCTTTACTTTCAACAAGTGAGGTTGTGTCATCTGCATTTTACAGGTTGTGAACCTGGTGGATTCGAACTGCCATCCTTTTGGTTAGCAGCCTTAAGTCTTAACTACTACAACATCAGGGTTTCATGTAAAAAAAAAAAAAAAAAGTCATTTGTAAGATTTTATCATCTCAGCAAGAAAAATGAAAACATTCACTCTTTGGCTGTCTTTAGAACTGATGTGTGCTATGTTCAAAAAATTCCACTTCTAACATGTTCTTTAAAATATCAGTTTGAAAATTGGATTTTCTTTCTTTTATTTTTTCTTTAATAAGTACATAAAATTATGTTTTCAAGTTCTTTTTTACTTGTTTGAAAATCAAACAATTTCAGTCCACAAGAAAGAATAAATGTATTACTGAATAACTTTTTCCATTGTGTTTGTCATTTTCTTACTCAAAGGCAAACTTTGAAATATGTATTAAACTGAAGCGAAAATTACAAAAACAAACATTTAAAATCCTTCCACCTTGCAAAGGTTTACCTGATCATTTTAATCCACACTTTTCTTTCTCTTCTATTAATTCTTGAACTAAATCAAATGCTTGTATTCTAAAAACTGAAATGCCTATGAGCATTTTTTGGTTTGTTTATTGTTGTAGTTTAAATGAAGTTTACATTTCAAGTTAGTCTCCCATACAAAAATTTATACATACATTGTTATTGGACTTTAATTGCTCTCCCCATACTGTGACAGCACACTCCTCCTTTCCACCCCTAATTCCCCATGTCCATACAACCAGCTCGTAACACTCTCTGCCTTCCCATCTCACCTCTGGACAGAAGCTGCCCGTTCAGTCTCTTGTATCTACTTGAGCTAAGAGGCACACTCCTCACGAGTATCACTTTATGTCCCACAGTCCAGTCCAATCCCTGTCTGGAGAGTAGGCCTCAGAAATTGTTTTAGTTCTGAGTTGATAGAGAATCTGGGGGCCATGCTTTCTGGGGTTTCTCCAGTTTCATTCAGACAATTAAGTTGGTCTTCTTACTAGAATTTGAGTTCCTAACCCCACATTTCTCCTGCTCCATCAGGGACTCTCTGTTGTGTTCCCTGTGGTAGCTGGACACCATCTGGTTCTTCTGGTCTCAGGCTGATGAAGTCTCTGGTTTACGTGGCCCTTTCTGTCCCTTGGGCTACTATTTTCCTTGTGTCCTTGGTCTTCTTCATTCTCCTTTACTCCAGGTGGTTGGTACCAATTAATGCATCTTAGATGGACACTTGCAAGCTTTTAAGACGCCAGATGCCACTCACCAAAGTAGGATGCAGAACATTTTCTTAATAAACTTTGTTATGTCAATTGACCTAGATGTCCCCTGAAAGCATGGTCCCAAGCCCCTATCCTTGCTACTCGGTCACTCAAAGTGTTTGATTGTATTCAGGAAACTTCTTAGCTTTGGTTTAGTCCAGTTGTGCTGACTTCCTCTGTAGCATTTGGTGTCCTTCCCTTTACCTAAGATACTTCTTGTCTACTATCTAGTTAGTAAATAACCCTCACCCTCCCTCCTCACCCTTCTAACCATCAAATAATGTTTTCTTCTGTGTTTAAACCTTTTCTTGAGTTCTTATAATAGTGGTCTTATACAATCTTTGTTATTCTGTGACTGACTAAATTCACTCAGCATAATGCCCTCCAGATTCGTCCATGTTATGAGACGTTTCACGGCTTTATCATTGTTCTTTATCATTGCGTAGTACTCCATTGTGTGGATATATCATAATTTGATTATCGATTTGTCTGTTGATGGGCACCTAGGTTTTTTCCATCTTTTTCCTATTGTGAACAGTGTGCTTCAATGAACATGGGTGTGCATATATCTGTTCGTGTGACGGCTCTTCTTTCTCTAGGATATATTCCAAGGAGCAGGATAGCTGGATTGCATGGTTCTTCTATTTCTAGCTTTCTAAGGAAGCACCAAATAGATTTCCAAAGTGGTTGTACCACTTTATATTCCCACCAATGGTGTATAAGTGTTCCAGTTTCTCCACAACCTCCAAGCATTTATTATTTTGTGTTTTTTGGATTAATGCTAACCTTGTTGGAGTGAGACGATATCTCATTGTAGTTTTGATTCGCATTTCTCTAATGGCTAATGATCGTGAGCATTTCTTCATGTGTCTGTTAGCCACCTGAATATCTTCTTTGGCGAAGTGCCTGTTCACATCCTTTGCCCGTTTTTTAATTGGGTTATTTGTCTTTTTATTGTTGAAGTTTTGCAGTATCTTGTAGATTTTAGACACTAGATGCTGATTGGATTTGTCATAGGCAAAAATTTTTTCCCAGTGTGTAGGTTGTCTTTTGACTCTTTTGGTCAAGTCTTTTGAATAGCATAAGTGTTTGATTTTTATTAGCTCCCGGTTATTTAGTCTCTCCTCTGGTGTTTGTGCATTGTTACTTATGGTTCGTATTCTGTTTATGCCATGTATTAGGGCTCCTAGCGTTGTCCCTATTTTTTCTTTCATGATCTTTATCATTTTCTATGTATATTTAAGTCATTGATCCATTTTGAGTTAGCTTTTGTTCATGGTGGGAGATATCCAGTTATGCCAGCACCATTTGTTAAAGAGACTGTCTTTTCCCCTGTTAATGGATTTTGGGCCTTTGTCAAATATCAGCTGCTCATAGGTGGATGAATTTATGTCTGGATTCTCAATTCCGTTCCATTGGTCTATGTATCTGTTGTTGTACCAGTATACCAGGCTGTTTTGACTTCTGTAGTGGTATAATAGGTTCTAAAATCAGGTTGCATGAGACCTACTTCTTTGTTCTTCTTCTTGAGAAAAGTTTTTCTTATTCGGGGCCTCTTCCCTTTCCGTATGAATTTGGTGATTTGTTTCTCCATCTCATTAAAAAATGCTGTCGGAATTTGGATCAGGATTGCATTTGTATCTTTAGATCGCTTTGGGTAGAATTGACATTTTCACAATGTTGAGTCTTTCTATCCATGAGCAAGGTATATTCTTCCACTTATGCAGGTCTCTTTTGGTTTCTTATAGTAGTGTCTTATGGTTTTAATTTTATAGGACTTTAACATCTCTGGTTAGATTTATTCCTAAGTATTTTATCTTCTTGGGGGCTGTTGTGAATGGTATTGATTTGGTGATTTCCTCTTCGAGGTTCTCTTTGTTGGTGTCAAGGAATCCAACTGATTTTTGTATGTTTATCTTGTATCCTGAAAGTTTGCTGAAATCTCCTATTAGTTCCAATAGTTTTCTTGTGGATTCTTTGGGGTTTTCTGTGTATAAGATCATATCATCTGCAAATAGAGATACTTTTACTTCTTCCCTTAAAATCTGGATGCCCTTTATTTCCTTTTTCTAGCCTAATTGTTCTGGCTAGGACCTCCAACACAATGTTAAATAAGAGTGGTGATAAAGGGCATCCTTGTCTGGTTCCCAAGGGATTCTGATTCTCAAGGGGAATGTTTTCAAAGTCTTTCCATTTAGGATGATGTTGGCTGTTCACTTTGTATAAATGCCCTTAATTATATTGAGGAATTTCCTTTTCTATTCCTATTTTGCAGAGAGTTTTTATCATGAATGGGTGTTGATGCCTTTTCTGCATTGATTGATAAGATCATGTGGTACTTGTCTTTTGTTTTACTTATGTGATGGATTACATTGATTGTTTTTCTAATGTTAAACCATCCTTGCATACTTGGTATAAATCCCACTTGATCATGGAGAACTATTTTTTTGGTATGTTGCTAAATTCTATTGGCTAGAATTTTGTTGAGTATTTTTGCGTCAATGTTCATGAGGGATATCGGTCTGTAGTTTTCTTTTTTTGAGGTGTCTTTACCTGGTTTTGCTCTCAGGATTACCCTGGCTTCATAGAACGAGTTTGGGAGTATTCCATCCTTTTCTGTGCTCTGAAATACCTTTAGTAGTAATGGTGTTAACTCTTCTCTAAAAGTTTGTTAGAATTTGCCAGTGAAGCCATCCAGGCTAGGGCTTTTTTTTTGTTGAGAGTTTTTTAATTACCTTTTCAATCTCTTCTTTTGTTATGGGTTTATTTAGTTGTACCTCTGTTTGTTTTAGTTTAAGTAGGTAGTGAGTTTCTATAAATTTGTCCATTTCATCCAGGTTTTCAGATTTGTTAGAGTACAATTTTTCATAGTATTCTATTATGATTGTTTTAATTTCAGTTGGGTCTGTTTTGATATCACCCATCTCATTTCTTATGTGGGTTATTTGCTTCTTCTCCTGTTTTTCTTTTGTCAGTTTGGCCAAGGATTTATCAATTCTATTGATCTTTTCAAAGAACCAGCTTTTGGTCCTATTAACTCTTTTAATTGTTTTTCTATTCTCAGTTTCATTTAATTCTGCTATAACTCTTATTATTTCCTTTCTTCAGGCACTCGAGGGCTTCTTTTGCTTCTCTCTTTCTCCTTGTTCCAGTTGTGGGGTTAATGTTTTGATCTTGGCCCTTTCTTCTTTTTGGATGTGTGCATTTATCGCAATAAAAGGGCCTCTGAGCAATGCTTTTGTTGTGTCCCAAAGGTTCTGGTAGGATGTGTTTTCATTCTCGTTTGCTCTATGAATTTCTTTATTCCATCTTTAATTTTTTCTATAACCCAGTAGTTTTTGATCAAGGTGTTGTTCAGTTTCCATGTGTTTGATTTTTTTTTCCTTGCTTTTTCTGTTACTGATTTCTACTTTTATGGTTTTATGTTCAGGAAGGATGCTTTGTAATATTGCGATGCTTTGGCTTTTGTTAAGGCTTGATTTATGGCCTAATACGGAGAATGTTCTGTGTGCATTGGAAAAGAAAGTATACTTGGCTGCTGTTGGGTGGAGTGTTCAGTATATGTCTATGAGATCAAGTTAGTTGATTGTAGCATTTAGATCTTCTGTGTCCTTTTTAAGCATCTTTCTAGATGTTCTATGCTTCACTGGAAGTGGTGTGTCAAAGTCTCCTACTACTGTTGTGGAGCTATCTATCCCTCTTTTTAATGCTATCAGAGTTTGTTATATGTATTTTTGAAGCCTGTCTTTGAGTGTGTAAATATCTATTATAGTTATGTTCTCCTGATGCATTGACCCTTTAATCATTATATAGTGTCCTTCCTTATCTTTGTGGTAGATTTTACTTTAATGTGTATTTTGTCAGAGATTAATATTGCCACTCCTTCTCTTTTTTGACTGTTGTTTGCTTGATATATTTTATTTCCATTCTTTGAGTTTTACTTTGTTTATGTCTTTAAGTCTAAGGTGTGTTTTTTGTAGGAAGTATATAGACAGATCATGTTTTTTTAATCCAATCTGCCACTCTCTGTCTCTTTATTGGTGCATTGAGTCCATTTACATTCAGCGTAATTATTGATAGGTATGAGTTTAGTTCTGTTATTTTGATGTCTTTTTTTTTGTGTTGTTCACAGTTTCTTTATTCCACCTAATTATCTGTGCTGAGTCATTTTTCTTTATGTACTTTTTCATCTTTTTCAATTTTGTTGATTTTGTATTTGCTGGGTCTTTATATTTTTCTAGTTTTTTACTTTGACTTGTGGGATTGTTACTTTTTTAATATTTTTTAATATTTACCCCTATTTTTCTAAGTTTATATTAGTCTTTTATTTCTTTATATCTCCTTGACTTCCTCTCCATTTGAAAAATCTATGTCTACATTTTTTAAGTCCCTCTTTTTGTTTTGATGTTGTCAAGTTTTACATACTGACATCTGTTACCCTATTTTCAGTGTTTTAGCTTTGGTTTATTTTTGCGAATTCCCTATCTGGTTTGATATCTGATCGTCTATCCTGTGTTCTAGTCTTGAGTTATTATTTGATATTACTGATTTTTTAACCGGAGGGTTCCTTTTAGTATTTCTTAAAATTTTGGTTTGGTTTTTGCACATTCCCTAAACTTCTGTTTATCTGGAAATGCCCTAATTTCGCCATCATATTTGAGAGACAGTTTTGCTGGATATATAATTCTTGGCTGGCAAGTTTTTTCCCTTCAAGGCCTTATATATGTCATCTGGTTGCCTTCTTGCCTGCATGGTTTCTGCTGAGTTGTCCGAGCTTATTCTTATCAACTCTCCTTTGTAGATGCTTTTCGTTTATCCCTAAGCCATTCTTAAAGTTCTCTCTTTATCTTTGGTTTTGGCATATTTGATTATAATATGTCTTGGTGACTTTCTTTTGGGATCTAGCTTATGTGGGGTTCAGTAAGCGTCTTGGATAGATATCTTGTCATCTTTCACGGTATCAGGGAAGTTTTCTGCCAACAAATCTTCAACAATTCTCTCTGTATTTTCTGTTATCCCCATCCCTGTTCTGGTACTCCAATCACCTGTAGGTTATTCCTTCTTGATAGAATCCCACATAATTCTTAGGGTTTCTTCATTTTTTTTAATCCTTTTATCTGATTTTTTGTCATATAAGTTGGTGTCAAGTGCTTTGTCTTCAGTCTCACTCATTCTGACTTTCAATGCCTCAATTCTTCTCCTATAACTTTCTATTGAGTTGTTTAATTCTGACGTTTTTATTATTAATCTTCTGGATTTCTGATTGCTGTCTGTGGATTCTTGCAGCCTGTTAGATTTGTCATTATGCTCTTCTCTAGTCTTTTTAATTTCCTCTATTGCATGTTCTGCGTTTTGCTTAATTTCCTTCCTAATTTCTTGAAGAGTTCTGTATATTAATCTTTTGTATTCTGCCTTCAGTAATTCCAAGAAATTTTTCTTCTCTGGAAAATTTCTTGGTTCTTTATTTTGGAAGCTTACTGAAGCCATCATGGACTGCCTCTTTATGTGATTTGATATTGACTGCTGTCTCTGAGCCATCAATAAGTTATTATATTTATTTATTTTATGTCTGCTTACTGTGTCCTAGCTTCTCGTTTTGTTTTGATATGCTGAAATAAGCTGCTCGTGTAGGCTAGTTTGATTATTGGCACCTTTGAAGCTCTAATGTCCTGTCACCAGGTGGTTAGATCTGTTACTAAGTATGTGAGCTCAGGATTCCCCCCACTCCTCCTGTATGGATTCAGCTCAGGTGCCCAGGTAGATAGCCACCAAGTGTGAGGTACAGACTCTCACCTACAGTCCTAGACAGGCATGGATGATTGGTGTAGGCAGGAGCATCTGGCTGCAGCAGGGGGACACACTCTGAGCAAGGCAGGGGGCTGACAGCCACCCTTGAGTTTCCAGGAGGAAGATGTGTCCCTGTTCCCTACAACACGAAGGTGAGTGGGTTTTGCAGCCTGACTATGAGTACCCAGTGCTGTTGGCTGTAAGGACTGGGGGACATCTCTTATGCTTGGGCCCCATCACAGGTAGCTAGGTGGCGTGCGTGGCACCACCAGTCCTCAGGCCCCTGCTTAATGGGCAGAGCAGAGTCAAATGTCACAAACCTGCCACTTCACAGCTGAAACAGTTGAAGTTAGACTGCAGGTATATACTCTGTTGTACTGCGGTGATGAGGGCCTATGTTGTTGAAATGGGCCCTCACAAGTCTACGCGGGGGGAAAGGCACTCAAAGTCCATGGATCCCTTACGCCTGTGTCTAGGCAAATGAGTTGTGCCTACCCTGAGTTCCTGGCTTATTGGAGCCAGCAGTTTATTTTTTCTCTTGTTTGTAAATTTGTTCGCTTTCCAAGGCTAAGAGAATGGCTCAGGGTGTCTGACGGATCCTACTTCTCGCCCAGGGGGCTCGGCAATTGCTGAAGCTGGTCTGAGACCCAGAGCAGAGCAGGGAGTGGGGAGGTAAATGGGAGAGAGGTTTTTCCCTGAGGGAGGTGTTTTTTGATCTGCGCGGTAGGCCAGACACAAGTATTTATCTTTCAGCAATCAAGGGCTGCTTCTCACTGGTTCTGTGTGGCCAAGTAGACTCTCAGCGGCTGGATCTCTCCCTGTGCAGAATACGCCTCCCAAGTACCTATGCGTGCCTGCCTCACTGCTCACCCATGAGCTGATTGGGCCTGAAGGGCTTAGGCTCTCTCCAGGTCAGGTCTGGCACTTCCTAGCTGCTTCCAAACCATCTTTCCCTCCCCCTGCCACTCAGTCCAGTTCCTCAGCTTTGCCTTTTATGTTCAGATCTCCCAGATTGTCATACATAATTGAATCACTTGTTTTTCGGGTCTTTGTTGTAGGAGGGTCTACCGGAAGCATCTGACTACTCCGCCATCTTGGCCGCACCCTCCTATGAGCATTTTTTATTGGGTACATTATTTTAAAATATTTTTGTCAGAGTTTCTTTCAACAGGAGTGGGCTTTCCAGTTTTCCAACCTTCCCACCTCTCTTTATTGTCTTATACCTGACCTGCTTCCCTAATTTAAATTATCTGCTGTGTCTCTGAAGGCATTCCAGTTTAAAACCACTGTGGGGTTTTATATATTCTGGATTGTTACAAACAGAAACAAACACAAAAACAAACAAAATAGGTGAACAGAAACCTCATGTTCTTTGAAATTTCCTTAGGATGTAACTCTGTACTTTCAAGATATGTTAATTCACACTTGGAATTTTTCCTAAGTAGAAAAATTTTCATATTTTTGAAATTCTAGTGCTATGTATTAAAGTATGTGAAAACCCTCGGGTAGAATGCAGTTGGTTTTTCTTTATCCCCCCACCTCCACATACACAATATAACACAACAAACATTCTAGAAGTGATTTGTGGCTTATGAAGTCTCAAAATATTTTGTATACTGGCTTTTTTTTTCCCTCCCCAGCCTAAACTTACAGCTTCAGTTATGAAAGAAACTAGAAAATAATTGTATAATCTGATCCATATTGACTTAGAAGATATAGGTATACAGGTTTTCAGGATCATACAAAAGTTGGAATGCACCATCATGCATCATAACTTTTCTTTGTATGTTAAATGTCGTGCAGAAGAAGCCCCTGTAAATATTTGTTTGAAGCAGGAAGACACTTGAATGTAGGATATTACAAACTGAATACAACTTAGAGAATTGTTTTCACATAAACATAAAAGTCTAAATTGTTTAACATAATAACCTTGCCAAAATGCTCTGGATCATTAATAAAACCAATTACCACTTCTGTAATGTATAAGTGCTTATTAGTGTGCCTAATCACATCCATTAAGCTACATAATCATGTAAGATATACATCAAACTATACTTATTTAGATTCCTGGACATCTGAGAATGGTATTTATTTAAAAAACAGTTTTCCAACACAATTAGTTTAAGGAGGAGGCACAAATTCCAATTAAGAAATACTTATAGGTAATGTTTAAAAAACGAAGTTTGTAAAATATAAATTGCATACTATTTAATGCTGTATTTTATTTTTTTCTTATCTTTATTTTTTCCTGTAAAATGTTTTACACATTACACACCTATATCTACTAGTGAGAATCTTGATAAACTTCAGAACCATGTGCCTTGAAACAAGTGTTATCAGTTTGTACATAGTCTTTGATGATGCTTTCTGAGCACCAAGAAATGAACAACTAAGGCAATACCTGTTTTAATAAAAGATACCTTTGTCAAAAACTAGATCTCAAAGGTTTACACCTATGTTTTCTTTAAGAGATTTATGTTTTTTGTTCTTACATTTATGTCCCTCATACATTTTGAGTTAATTTTCCAACAAGTGGAAATCCACTTTTCTAGCACCATTTATGAAAGAAATTATTGTTCCCCTACTGAATAGATTTAGCACCCTTGTTGAAATTTATTGACTGTAGATATATGGGTCTATTTCTGGACTCTCAATTCTAGTCCATTGGTGTACACATCTGTCATTATTCCCATACCAGACTGTAGCATTATAGTATGCTTTAAGATCAAGAAGCGTGAATCCTCCTACTTTATGCTCTTTTTCAGGATGGCTTTTGCTATGCGAGACCCCTCGCAATTCCATATAAGTTTGAAGATTGGTTTTGCTGTTTCTTCAAAGATGGCTGTTGGAATTTTTATGGGGGTTTCATTGAATCTAAAGATTTATTTGAGTAATATTGTCATCTTAACAATTATAGGTCTTCCAATTTATGAACACAAAATGCCCTTCCAATTAGTCTTATTTAATTTCTTTCAATAATACTTTATAATTTTCAGTGTGCAAGTCTTTTGCTTCCCTCGTTAAATTTATCCATAAGTATTTTATTCTTCTAGATTCTCTTGTAAATAAAATTTTCTTAATTTCCATTTTAAAATTGTCATTGCTGATGTATAGAAATCCAATTCATTTTTGTGTTTTGATATTATACCCTGCCACTTTGCTGAATTCATTGATTAGTTCTAGTAGTGTTCTTGTGAAAATTTTGGGGTGTTCTGTATATGGGATCATGTCATCTATTAAATGAGAGAATTTTACTTCTTTTTTCCTGATTTGGATACCTTCTATTGCTTTTTCTTGCCTAATTGCTCTGGATAGGATTTCAAATATAATATTGGATAGCACTGGTGGCAGAAGACATCCTTATCTTGTTCCTGATCTTCAGGGGAATGCTTTCAGTCTGTCTCCATTTAATATGATGGTAGCTGTAGATTTTCCATAAGTGCCCTTTATATACCTTATATTCCTAGCTTGTTGATTGTTTTAATCATGAAAGGTTGTTGGATTTGTCAAATGCCTTTTCTGGATCAATTGAGATGATCATGGGGTTGTTTTCTTTTGTTCTGTTAATGTAGTGTATTATATAGTTTGATTTTCTAATGTTTAACCAATCTTGACCAAAAGATGGTAACAACCTAAATACCCATCAAAAGATGAATGTATAAGCAATATATGGCATATACGTACAATGAAATATTTTATTACTCAGCCTCGATAGATATGATGTTCTGATACATGCTACAACATGGATAAGCCTTGAAAACATTATGCTGAGAGAAACAAGTCAGTCACAAAAGGATAAATACTGTATGATCCCACTTATATAAAATATCAGGAATAGGCAAATGAATACAGTCCAAAGTTTATTCGTGGTTCCTAGACATAACCAAATACTTCATGGGACTGAGTTACCGGGTTTGAAGGCTAGGGACCATAGTCTCGGGGCATATCCAGGTCAATTGGTATAACATAGTTCATAAAGACAATGTTCTACGTCCTTCTTAGGTGAGTAGTGACTGGAGTCTCAAAAGCTTGAGAGCAGCCGTCTAAACTGCAACTATTGGTCTCTTTCTGTCTGGCGAAAAAGAGAGTGAAGAAAACCAGATACAGAAAGCAAATTAGTCCTAAGGACTAATGGATCATAGGAAACACAGCCTCCACTAGCCTGATGCCAAAAGAACTAGATAATGCCCAGCTACCTCTACCAACTGTTCTGACGGGGATCAGTTGGAGTGGGAAAAAATGTAGAACAACATTCAAATTCATAAAAAAGAACAGACTTAGAGACCTAAAAGAAACCAGAGGAACTCTCAAGACTGCAGCCCTTAAACACTCTTCTAACTTAGGAACTGAAGCCACTCCCAGAGATCACCTTTCAGTGGAATAATGACCTGTAAAAAAAAAAAAAAAAAAAAAAAAAACCATTGCAGTGGAGTCGATTGTGACTCATAGTGACCCTATAGAAATGTGCTCCTGAGAACAATCACCTACATGAGAGCAAAAGGTCAACATCGTCCCAAAAACAAAAACGAAAAGGCAGGAAGTGGTAGGAAAACTGGACGAAAGGAAATGGGGAACTAAGGGTGGTAATGGGGACAGTGCTGACACATTGCATGGGTTGCAACAAATGTCATGGAACAATTTGTGATAAATTATTGAATGGGAAACCAATTTGCTCTGTAAAACTACACCTAGAACACAATTAAAAAAAAAAAAATAGTGGTTACCAGGGAAGGGTGGAAAGTGGAAAAAAGAGTTATGGTTTAGGAAACATTGAATGACTCTTTATGATGCTGGAAAAATTTAAAAATGAATAGTGGTGATTTTTGTGCAATATAATGAACGTAACTAATGCCATTCAATTGTACATATAAAAAAGTTAAATAATTTGTTATATACATATGTATATTTAAAAATAAAATAATAAAACTAAAAAAATGAAAAGGATGCCAGAGTATTCATGTGGTTTTGTAGTTTACTTTTCACTTACTAGCTCTTTAACACCCCTTCTTTTTATAGGATGTGTATATCCACCACAGTCAGTTGCCATGGAGTCAACTCTGACTCACAGCGACCCCATGTGTTTCAGAGTAGAACCATACGATTTTAAATAGCTGATTTTTCAGAATTAGATCATCAGTCCTTTCTTTTGAAGTGCTTCAGGCAACCAAACTTTCCATAAACCGTTGAGTAAGTTAACTCTTTGCACTCTTTGAACTAGGATGCATATCTACTTAAACGTTTTTCATGGGTGCGTATGGTGTTTTAAAGAATTTAGTCACATTTACAGTCTTTTTTTTATTGTTGGACATTTCAGTCATCTAGATATTATTTTTCTACAAACAATATTGCAAAGAATATTCTCGTGTACGTATCTGCAGATTACATCTGTCTATACATACATTTTTTGTAATGAGGAGTCTAACTCCTCTTCTTGATGTTTGACTCTTGACAGCTTTTACATGTCACTCTTCCTTCTTTCCCTGTGTTCACGTCTGGGCAAGCTGATAAATAATATCCTGGAAGTTTCCTCCTTCGAAACCTGTGGGAAATCCAAACGACACGAGCCCCTGTCCACATGCAGAAGCTCTTACCCTTGACTCATCACCTAACAGTAAAAACTGAGCCAGTTTCTTTTTCTTGCTTTCACAAGCCATTTTAGTCCAGCATGAGAAACTTGCCCTGCTCTCCCCAGAGACCTCAATTATGTAAGTAATAAACATTTTCTTATTCCCTTAATGTGGGGGGGGTCATCATTAGTCTTAACATCAGAACCAAATATTGGATGGGGATCCATCTGTCTCTACGTAGGTGACCATTACAATTTTATAATTGTACAAGTCATTTAATTGTATCTGATACAAAAAGTCAGAAAAAAAGTAATTAGAAAAATAGAAGTACTTGGAGAAGCAATTCTTTGAAGCTTCAAGGTTCAAATAAATTTAGCCTTATTTATTAGCAAATGGCTTATTTTTTTGTTATTATAATTCTAAAACATTTACATGAAATTCTGCTAATTCTTGTTTTCCACATTTTCATTCTATTCAAGTTTCTTTTGTTCATGTTATCTATACATACAAGCCCCAGGCTGCCAGCCCACAGCTCCCTCCACATTTTCTGAAATAAATCCCTTCAGCTAATCCCTATACTACCACATATGAAGCAGTTTAATATAAATCCTTCTGAAACCCTGTCTGCTAAACCCAATTTATTTTTATTTTTTGTCTGATCCCACCATAATGGAGAATTGAGTCTGAGAAAATATCTTATCTTGATCGTCTTGACTTAGAACTTATTTTTTCATTCAAAATGATTTCACATGTCTGTAAAGTTGTAAATATATCTATGATCATAAGAAAGAGAAAAAGCAACAGTTACTAACTGCATATTCTAAAAAAGGATGTCATAATTTTATACTTCATTAAAGTTTTATTTGTGTATATCATACTTTCTCATCATCAAAGAGTATCTGAAGCTCTTTAACTATCTTGAAATGACAAATTACTTTCTTTCTTTGACTACACATTTCTTTCCTTTTTATATGTGTTTCCCTTTCATGATTAAATTTAATCTTTTTTACACTTTAAATGATTTAGTTCTTAACTAACATGAACAACTTTATAATTAAATGTTTTGACAGGAAAAGCTTATCTGTTTTGCTAGAGAGCATGGCTATAGACTGGCCCTCTTTATAAAAAGTCTTTACCACCAACAGTTTGGAAATGAGAATGCTAGGGAGATTATGAATACCTAAATAATCTTTAAGCTTGATGAACTAAATGTTTTTAATAATTACGAATATTAATGGACTTGTGATTTTCATATTTATTTCATAAGGTTAAATCACATAGGTGAACTATCTTCCACTGATAACTCTGAAGAATACTGCTGTGCCTAGATCATTTTAATATGGGGAAATGTTCTGCCACAGTGTCAGTAAATGATAACTACTCTTTCTGTTTTCAATTTTTTGCCCTATTGACTTTCAAGGCTGAATTTTGCTTGGGTGGCAAGTGCAATGTAAGCAACTACACGTATCAGATTCCACTGGGCAGTTCCAATACATGAATGGTTGCCAAGTTAGAATGATCCAAGTCCCCAGCCCCATAAAGAGCTGTGGGATAAAGGCTGGACTGTCAATCTTTTCCATATTTGAACAAAGGGCACAGAAATAAGTCACGACAATGGGAAACTTTTTATTTAACATTAGCAGGGTTTTACTTTTACAAACTTGTTTTTATTCTTTATCAACTTAATCTTTTTTTTCAGCTTCTTATCAAGATCATAACAACTGACATATATATAGTAAGGAGTTTAGGTAGCATCTCAGAAATATTCATTTTGAACAAGGTTTTTTTTTCAAAATTATGCGCCTCTGTCTGATGATGCAGAATGATTTTAAAATATTAGTTTACCATTTACACACACACATATACTACCAGGGTATGATATAAAAGCAGAATTGATTTTTTCCAAATAATGTACTTTTTATAAGTGCATATGATATTTAAAAAGTACATCTTTTGTTCTAATTTCAAGCAAACAGGTTTATAGAAGTAATATTTTAGTTTAGTTTATGGGAACTACTGTAAATTAAAAGGAAGTCAATGTATGCTATACCAACACTGGAGCTTGGGAAAACAAATTCTTTGAGAGCAACTTGTTTTTCAGTTTTCTCAGGATTTAACAATTGAAACTTTATGTACTGTGTATATATATAAAGCCAGTGTTGTAAAAATGAAATTTCTAAGAATAAGGGATCAATCCAGAAATAGTTAAAGTTTTTTTTTTTTTTTTTTTTAATGTTGGATGTTGACTTTATGTGGGGTGTGTGGGGATTAAAAGAATAAAACACACTTGAGTGGGTTTTTGGTGGGTGGATAATACAGCAATTATGAACAATAGATGTCTGTTGCATCGCTTAGCAACAATACCCCAATGACCTTAAGTCAGTTAAGCATGGGAAACAAAAGTCAGCATTCTATAATTATGCATAATCTCCTCCACTTTTCCTATTTATATTGAGTATTCAGGTTTCTCAATATGTAGATCATTTACTTATAAGAGGGAATAACCCACACACTACGAATTTTTTTTCCTAACTTTTCCATGATTTGTATTTCAAAAAAATGCAATTGAGTGACCCTAGCAAGTAAAAATACCTAATGTTGCTTTCAATATTTTTATAAATTTCATCAATAATTGGAGGATTTGAAAGTAAACAGTGGGGTTAGTAACATTGGTCAGAATAAATAGATTTATTACTCAGGAAAGGATTTTCTGTTTCCATTTTCTCATTCAGTCAATGTTGATAGAGCATCTAATACATGTAACAATGGATGAAAACTTCACGGATCTATGTGGAAGGAAATAGTAATCTAGTAAATAGCTATATTCAGTGTAAGGAATTTCATAATGTTGATCAGCCATGGGATGTGGGACGAGATGCTTGTGCAATTTCAACTACCGATATCAGGAGCCCTCGTGGTGCAATGGTTAAGAGCTTGATTGCTAACTGAAAAGCTGGCAGTTCGAACCCACCAGGTGATCCAGAGGAGAAAGATGTGGAAGTTCGCTTTTGTAAAGCTTAACATCCTTGGAAGCATTATGGGACAGTTCTCTGTCCTACAGAGTTGCTATGAGTCAGAGTAGACTTGATGGCAACAGTTTCAACAGGATGTAGAATACTGGGCAGCTTATTTTCAAGCAATGTCAACTGATAACTTATCCTCCCCTAAATATATTGTACAAATTTCTGCTCAATGTGTACTATTTTATTTACTTCATTAAATAAGTCATTTCAGCTTAGGAATCTCAAGAAGCCAATAGATCAACAACAAATCTTTACGTGCCCTAACATTAATTTTAAATACATATTTCTGTTTTTTTTCAGTGTAGAAAAAGCACTAAACTGCCTAGAAAATAAATACGTTTAAATAAATTTACATCATATACCATCATCTAATTGACAAAAATAATATCATTTGCTAAGCATTTACCATGTATTTTTTTAATGAGTGCTTTTTAATGTACATTTATACAATTCTCACAACCCTATGGTCTTTGTGTTAATATTAACCCCGTTTGTTAGATGAGGATAACCTTTATATATTAAATAACTTATCCAATGTCATACTAGCATAACCTGTGTATTTAAAGGTTTATTCCAATTTTTATCAAACTTTAATCTCTAATCCTTTTTAAAGCTTCCTTCATCTTTTACTTATCTCAAGTATAGCATCTGACTACCATACTCCATACACCAGCAGTGCAGTTTAGGGCTGGTGTGTTGCTCTTCTCCTTGCTCCAACTCTTTCAACTCTTCCTCTTCTGCTTCCGGCTGCTCTGATGTCAGGGCAGAGAATGGGTGACATGAAAGTTGAAAATATTGTAATAATGAGGCAAACGCATATTAGACATTGGTAGCTTTGTAATCTACTTCCATCTCTTGTGACAGAGTTCAATATCTGCCTTTAGCCATGGTTATCACAAATTTTGGCTTAATCCTTACAACCTTCTTAAATCTTTGGGGAAAACAATTCCCCAGGTTGTTTCTGTACATCTTGCATCACCTTTCCTTTTGTTATGAACTTTTTTTTTTTCCGAGATGTTTGCACAGCAAACAGCTTTAGAAGACAGAGATAGTGTTTTCCTATGAGGCAGAAGGCATATTTATTTGATGTCTAGAAAAATAAAGTTAGTATCTTCCTTCAGGACAGTTGTGGCACATTTGCTAGCAACACCCTTTAAGGTATTGTGTGGTTTCCTAGGCTTTGGTTTCCTCAGATGTAACATATCTGTACCTGCTTCTAGATTGCTCCCTTGGGAGGAGGACAAGGGCAACTGATGTGAACATGAAGCTCATACAGTTGACCATGACATGATTAATAAATAAATCCTTTTGTCACTGAACTATGAGTCGCATGTATTCACAGATGCCCACATCTATGAAACTGCAACAGGCTAACTTATTAGCATGCAAGTAGGGTACAATTTCAGGCTCTTCAGCATTCTTGAGAAGGTCCATCCTCACTGATAAATCCCTAGAAGGGGTCATGATTAGGCAGAGTTTTTCAGGAAAATGCAAGTCCTGTTGCTTTCCCAAAAATGGAGCCCTTGTGGCACAGTGGTTAAAGGCTGGGCTACTAACCTAAAGGTCAGTGGTTTAAACCCACTAGCTGCTCCACGGGAGAAACATGTGGCAGTCTGCTCCCATAAAGATTACAGCCTTGGAAACCCAATGGGGCAGTTCTACTCTGTCCTGTAAGATCACTATGAGTCAGAATCCACTTGACGGCAATGAGTTTGGTTTTTTTGGTTTGGTTTCTTTCCCCAAGTCATTTGGTCCAAGGGAAAAGGCAGCCCCACAAAACTCTGATATTTCAGGCCTTCTTATTGCTACTTCTCTTTTTATTCAGACAAAAAGGCATCAGGTATCCCATCTGAAGATTTCTTTACAAAAAAGTTGAGACCAGGATGTGTGACTCTGTATCTCTATCTCTACGGCAAAAGGTTTGGTTTTCGTTTTTTGGTCTTTGAGAGAAGGAACATTTGCCAAACTGTCAATCTCTGCACTGCTTCCATTATTGAAAAAGTTTTGCTTCTGTTATTGGAAAAGAAAAATTGAAGCTAAACAAAGCAGTATCCTTGGTGATGTAATTCCTTTATATTCTGGTGAAAACTTGCTATCTCATCGAGGGCGTGAGTACCACTGCTGGTACTACATTTTCTCCCCATCCATTTACTTATTATGTGAGATTATCCCCTTTCTTTCCCAGGAAAGGCAAAATGCCCAAGAGCTCTCTACCGTTTTAAAGTTCCCTCAAAATAAATCATTTTTCCAATCTGTCTCTAGTCTTTTCCTCTATCAGCTTTTGGAAGTATCGGCCACGTGTAATTTTGGTCTCCTCTGTACAAGTCTCGTTGAAATGTGTCTGTCCTTCACTTATTCCCTACTATCTTCAACTTTAAGGCCATATTCAATGAATTCAACTCTAAGGACTTCTAATATGTGGCCTAGATCAGAGTCACATGCAAATGTATCTGAGGGCAGACTGTGAGCTCTTCATAATCATACTCAAGTTCCTCACTAAGAGGAAAAGGGGAGCAATAAACAATTTTGGGGAGAAGCTGAGATAAATATATATACGATCTCTAAATTTAGTTACAAAAGCATGTAATAACAAGAACTCTAAAGCAGTACTTCTCAATTTCTGTTTTTCTTTTTAATTTTCACTCTATTGAGGACCGATGTTTTTAAAAAAATACAATACAAATTAAGTAATTGGAAATTTGAAATAAAAAGGACATAAAATACAAGTTAAACATTTTCATCATCGGATTCAACAGATGAATTTACTTTGTCATATTGTTTACAAAAGTTTATAAATGTTTGATATTTGTTTCTGTACTAACACATTGTGGACAGTAATAAATAGTCTGTAAAATGAAATGAGTCTGTGAACTATAATTTGAGTAGTGCTATGCCAAAATATTTGTGGGTATTAATACTATAGACCAAACCCAAGCCAATCAAACCCACTACAGTGGAGTCGGTTACAACTCACAACAACCCCATAGGGTTTCCAAGGCTGTTAATCTCTATGGAAGCGGACTGCCACATCTTTCTCCCTCGGAGCCACTGGTGGTTTTGAACTACCGACCTTTTGGTTAGCCGTCAATAAGTTTAACCTCTGAACCACCAGGACTCCTTAATACTACAGACAGAGTCCCATATTATCCCTTATTATGTATAATATCCCAAATGACAAGGATTGTATCTAAGTCAAGTGAAATTCTTTCTTTGTTTAGATCACACAACTATATTTTGGACCATACTTAATGTTTTATCATCCCATAACAGTAGTCTCTTCGTAAGGGTTCTTTTAATTATTGGTCTACTGCTATTACTTTATGTAATTCGTTGCTGAAATGTTATTAATTCACTTACATCTATACTGAATTTTAATTTCTTTATTAATTGCTGCTGACTATGGCTCTCTCTCTCTCTCTTTATTTTTTTTTTGCTATATTTTCAAGTATTTATACTAAATTCTAGGAGCCCTGGTGGTGCAGTGGTTAAGTCCTACTGACTCACCAGGGACTCCATGGGAGAAAGACCTGGCAATCTGCTCCTGTAAAGATTACAGCCTAGGAACTCTATGGGGCAGTTACATGCTGTAGCACGGGGTCACTGTGAGTCAGAATCCACTGGACAGCAATAGATTTCTTGTACTTACTTTCCTTACTTAACACAATTTTCTTTTTATAAAACTTTATTAAAGGATAAATACAATGTTTATAAGTACAAGGTTATGTCCCTTACCATATTTTACAATGATGTATTAAAATAAAAAAATTAGAGATCTATTTCTGCTCCTAATCTGTAATAAATTTCCTTTCCCATTACTCAAAATCTTTCAGGAATTTGCATGGTCTTTAGTGTTAACATAACTGGTTGGTGTTAATGATTGCCAGTCATTCATGTCTTTGTAAAAGACCTTAGATTCTGGCACAGTAATATCAGAATTTTTTTAATGTGATTCATCTTTATTTAATCATGTTAATGATTTTCTCAAATCACGTTGCTCTTCTCTACTATTCTCTACACACAACCATCAGGGATCTTTTGATTATTATTTGTCTCTTCACTCGTGAATTCTGTAGCTAAGGAGCATAACATTTCATTTCCTTACAGCATTTCAAATAATGAGGGTATATCAGTGGCACTAAACATATTATTCCAGATCTGATTAAATCCTCGCAGCTCTTACCTTTCTTTTATATTCGTACCTAATCTCTGCCCACTTAATACTCCTGTGTTCTCTAATTTCAAAACGTGATTGTCATTCTGAGGTATCATTTTAGTTTCTTAGTCCTAGAAGACTACTGCTTTTTCAGTCATAAAACCAACATGCAAAACTGATCATTGCTTTTTAGCCCATGTTGAGTATGATTTAAGGTAGTAGCTAGTAACGACAATTAATCTTTGCTGCTTCTAGCAAAATATCCTCTAAAAGACAAGTTGTCTTTAATGATGAAATGTGTATTTATTCATTCATTTTTATGGCCTCTCCCAGTAATGTTTCTCAAATTTTCACAGTTCAGTCATTCTAATAATATTTTTACCACTCAGCTAATATGGGATACTAACTACATCTTAATACAAGGAAAATAAAGTTATTTAATTCGGTTTTAAGCTCAAAGAGAAGAAAAGTGTGAGACTTTTCACATGGTTGGAATTAGTTGCACTCATTCATTCAATTATTCATTTGTTTGTTCATTCATTAAGTTAAAATTTTTGGAGTGTTTCTTGTCAACTGTAGGAAGTAATATGGGCAAGAGTTACAGTTATAGTTCTAGGAAGTTAACTCAAAAGAATACATGAAAATATAATAGGCATGTCAGTTTATTTGTTTGTTGTTTTGTTTCTGATCATTGAATATCCTTTCTATTTATTAAGAATCTCCTACTGTATGAGTCTTAGTAGAATGCAGGGCCTCATATTGAAATGTGGAGGTAGAAAGGAGCCAGAAGTTTCTCTTCTTCCTGTTAAGAGTTAGGACCTGAGCACTGAACCTAGGTTTACTCAGTCAGATGCCTTTACAAGGGACCTTGGATCTTGAGTGATTAAAATACCAAGAACATTATTCATTGCAGCAGAGGTGCTGATAGTCCATTGCCAGCTCATTAGCCACTGCCCCTTTGTATGCTGGTCTCTGAACCTCACTGCCCAGCCTTCGCTGGCTCCTGCTAGTTTTCTGAGCTTGGTTCTTCAGCTTCCCCATTGGTTTCATAAACTCTCTGTAACTTTTCCCCAAAACTCTTTTCTCTTTAGTTCATCAAATACAGTTTCTGTTTCAAACAAGAAGGTTAACTGATAAACTATGTAGAAGGATGTCAGGAAACAAATTAGAGAGCTTTTTTTTTACTTATTATTTCTAAAGCTTTTTTCTTTCCCAAAATTTTTAAGTCTTCACCAAAGTATACTGTGATTTCTATTACACAGGATTAGATTCAGCTATTGATGTCAGAGAACAAAAATAACAGTGTCTTAAATAAAGAAAAAAACATCCGTCTAAAATGTGTCTTGAGGTTAACAATCCAGGAATGGAATGTGGCTCTGTTCTCCTAAGTCCTCTAAAAATTATACTCCTTCAGATTTATGTCTTGCCATACTGATAATGTAGCCCTAGTTCGCATGGTTCAAGTGGGAGTACCACTCTCCCAGCAGCAGAAAGAGGAAGTAGGAAAGAGGGGCAAAGTGTATGTCTCTCTGCTTAAAAAAGATTCCTAGAAGCAGTGCCGTATTTCTTCTGTTTACATGCTAGAACCACAGTCTTTCTGCCTTTGATCAAAACTTAATTCCATGGTCACCTGAAACAGAAAGAGCGGTTGGATGGGGTATGTAGCCTTTATTATAGGTCACTGCATATTCGCAGGAGCCGTGGTGGCACAGTGGTTAAGAGCTCAGTTGCTAACCAAAAGGTCGACAGTTCGGATCCACTAGCCGCTACTTGGAAACTATGAGGCAGCTCTGTTTTGTCCTGTAGGGTTGCTATGAGTCAGAATGGACTCCACAGCAATGGGTTTTGGTTTTTGTGAATGTATCTGCCTAAAAATCAATGCCAGGGAACAATAAGAAGCCTCTACCATAATCTCCTCATTTGACCTCCCAAGTATCCATGTGTCCTCCTCTTCCTACAGATAGGGTACAGTCAACCCTTGCACAAGAAAGGTAAACTATTGCTTTATTCAACTTCTTTCTAGAAAATATGTAGTGGTCTCCACCATGTAAGATTTGAGATCATTATGATCGGGCAATTCATAAATGAAAATATATATTACCTAAATGTCCACCCCTAATGTTGAAATAATAGGAAGTAGGAGCAGTATAAATTCAATTAAAAAAAAAAAAAAAACAACTCACAATGGGACAAAGGGTCACTGCTCAAAGCACTCAGGGTTTAAATGTCCATAGAAATTATTAAGCCATGCTTGGAAATGCAAAGATTTCCTTCTCTGGCATTAGTATCAGTTCCTGTGCTAGTAGATCTGACATCTGTAAATTCATTAGGAAGAACTCCTTTGTCCATTGCTCTCCATGGTCTCTGACTTTTCTTGCTTGGAGGTTTGTTATCGCTTACCTACTGTTGCCTCTTCTGAATTGTGCATTATAGAAATATACCTTTCTACAACTTAATATAGTCTAGGTTTGTGAATTTTGGGATTTCTAAGAATTGAAAATGTTAGGCTGTTGTGGTATCTTTGGCAATGTAATCCCTTTGAAACTTAGCATGCTTCTGATTTATTGCTTCTGATCAGTTCCATATGTAAGAAAGTACAGCCAGAGGTCTTGTCTTTTTAAGCTTTGAAGTCTGAAGTTTTTTTTTTTTTTTTAACTTAGTGAAGTATGTGTTCCACCTATCCATTTCTTTCAATTTAATGATGTCTAGATTGATATCATTAGAAATAATGGGTTGGATTTTAATGCAACACCCTTGGTCCATTGTCTGAGAGGAGGACTGGCTTTTGTATGGCAGGGCATCAGTGTTAACTCCTACTAAGACTTCCACTTCAAAGCCACCAGTAACAACTATTTCAATTGGGGATATTTAGCGTATTTATCTGAAGTCTTAGACTAAGAAATAAGATTTTATTTTACAAGAATCATAGTTAAACTGGGTTGCAAGTGGAGTGATTGCCCTAGTAAATCTGTATTCCCTTGACATCTCTGTTTGAAAACAAGAATCTCTACTCTGAATTTATCTCTCACTTAAATTCTGTATTAACACTCTCATATAAACATTACTGGATTGGTAATTTAGAGGACATGCTTACTTTTTTTTTTAAATTTTAGTGTCCAATGAGGCCAAATAAATGAAATGATAAACTGAAAGTTTTCCACAAACGTTAATCATAATACAATAAATTTCTGCCAAAAATAAACAAGGCCCTCTTTTAGTCAACTTAAGAAAAATATTTAAGCTCTTGATGGCATTTGAGATCCCACAAAATGATAAACTGAAAGTTTTCCACAAACGTTAATCATAATACAATAAATTTCTGCCAAAAATAAACAAGGCCCTCTTTTAGTCAACTTAAGAAAAATATTTAAGCTCTTGATGGCATTTGAGATCCCACATGATCTGACCGTTGGCTCTTTCCTTAACTTCTCCAAACACCCTATCTTTTACTACACACCATCCTGTCTAGATTTCTCTTTGTTCCTCAAACATGTCAAACTCAGTCTTGACTGGAAAATTTTTTCTTGTTTTTTGCCTGAGACACTCTTCCCTCAAATCTTCATATGTCTGTTGAATTCTCTGCATTCGGACTCTAATGACCATCCTGCCAAATGTTGCCAGGTTCCTTCAATCTAAGTCACTCAAAGTCATAATAGACTTGACTTTCTTCACAGAAATGCTCAGAAATGATCTTATTTCTATTTTTATTATTTCTTACCTAACTATGTCTTCTACTTGAATGTAAATTCAATACTTGAAGAAAGCTTAGAATGCTTTCATGCTTAGAAGAGACTCTTTCTCCCATAGAATTTCTCATACTTAATTTGCTGCCATTCGTCACTTCAGAGTTCTGCTCTTTTGCCTCAATCTAAGCTTAATCTATTTATATACAATCACTGTAGACTACGAAGCAATCAGATTAGCTGATGTTGATTACAACATCTAATCACATCCTAAACTCTCAGTAACTGTTAATTATCAATAATAAAACATTCAACCAGTGTCTATCAAGAGGGAAGCTAAACTGATTTTGGCAAGTGTCATCAACTTAGTAGTGCCACAGAAAATGAAAAACATGCTTAAAATGTATGAATGGCATAAAGGAGAATTTTCATAAAATGAAAAACTGGATAAGGATTAAAACTGTGCAAACAATATTACTTAAAAAATGATCTTATGTCATCTTCTGTGACGTATATACAGTTAAAAGCAGAAATATCTCTCACATTAAATATATGTTTAAAATGAGAACAAAATATAAAGCAAGATAGTCACTGAAATCCAAGAGAGTAGGAATTCAGTCAGCAATTTGAGAAATTAGATATGCTACTGGTGCTACACTTTTCTTGAATGGTTATTCATTTGCCATGCACTGCGTAGTGTAGGAGACGTGTAATAATTTTTATATGAAAACATCCCTTTTTATTACCGTTATTTAGTAGGCCACTACAATTTAATGAGAGCATTATATTGTACAAGATGATTTCTTTGTTTTCCCATGATTCCCAACAAAAATGATGCTTGATAATTTATTATAGATCATTTAGAATTTGTGAAAAGTTATATATACTATGTGTAAAACATAAAAATATTATTTTACTACTTTAATCTTCTCAAGTGAACAACAAATTTAATATTTTTCAGTCAAGTTCATTACCAGCCCAGGAAAACACATTTGTAACATGCAGATGAGGGTTGTCTAATGTCTTTGAGTAATTGTAAATTTTAAACAAAGGAGATATTTCACTAAGAGACTCAGCCTAGAGAAAAACTAAATGTTTTGATTCCTTTAATATCTTGCTGATTACATATTTATCCAGTCATTGAAATCTTCTTTACATCATTAAGGAAACATTTTACTACTTACAGAATCTATCAGTACTTTGATTGCAAGTTTAATATATTCTTCAATAAAATTGACTCTCAATCAAGATCATGAAGAATGTTTGTAAATTTATGTTTGTTTTAATCAGAGCAATATCACTAATACCTCACAAAGATACATTTTGGTGTTTTTAGTAATCCCGTTTATCTCTATGGCCAGTGAAATAATTTCAATCTTCTACACTCCTCTCATGTGTATTGTATCAATCACAGCAATGTGCTCACAGCCCTCACAATTCCCTGGGTACCAGCATACACACATAAATACACACACACATACACTACTTCCACCACCACCACCACCACCACCATACTCTTAGGGGGTTTTCTTTCTGAACAATCCAGGCAGACACACTCTCAACTTTCTGGAGGCTGATACACAGCAAGACTTATGTATAAACAAAATTTTTCTTCCTCTTCTTCTTTTTTTTTCTGGAGAATATGTGGTGGAAGTGAGTACTTGCAGATGTAGTCCATATCTCATTTTCTCATACATTTTTAAGAAATTTCCTGCATCATTTATCTCTCTCTTGAATCTTTATCCTCAATTTCTTTAATAGATCTTTCTCCTCAGGCTTAAAAATGACAAGTTCTCACATCATGAAACAGTTCTGTCTCGATTCTAAAGTTTTAAATTCATCTTAAGCTACTTTACTACCTTATTCCTTCATTTCACTGCCTTCAATAATGTATTCTATGCCCATTATGTTGGATAACATAATCGAGATTTTCCTTTATTTTGATTTATATGTAAACCGTATGTTCAATTCATATAAATGTTACCCCCTGCTGAATTTCAAAATCCTCTGAATTCCAAAATTTGATTTTTGCTCTCAGAATTAAACAATCCAGATAAAATGTACAATTAAGATGGCAATGGCGGGGTCTTTCTATATGTATATGTGAGTGTGTGTTTGGGATGGTGGTTTAGGGGAGTGCCAATCACAGCTTATAGAAAAACTACATACAGTAAAGTCTTTATTCCAGTTCCTCCATGTTGTTGTTGTTGTTAGGTGCCATCAAGTTGTTTCCGACTCATAGCGACCCTATGTACAACTGAACGAAGCTTTGCCTGATCCTGGACTATCCTCACAATCGTTGTTATGCTTGAATCCATTTTTGCAGCCACTGCGTCAATCCATCTCATTGACGGTCTTCCTCTTTTTCACTGACCTTCTACTCTGCCAAGCATGACGCCCTTCTCCAGGGATTGGTCCCTTCTAATAACACGTCCAAAGTATGTGAGACGTAGTTTTGCCATCTTTGCTTCCAATGATCATTCTGGCTGTGTTTCTTCTAAGCCAGATTTGTTTGCTCTTCTGGCAGTCCATGGTGTATTCAATATTCTTCACCAGCACCATAAATCAAAGGCTTCCTATTCTTTGGTCTTCCTTATTCATTGTCCGCTTTTCATATGCATATGAGACTATTGAAAACTCCATGGCTTGGCTCAGGAGCGCCTTGGTCTTCAAGGTGACGTTTTTGCTTTTTAATACTTTAAACAGATCTTTTGCAGCAGATTTGCCCAAGGCAATATGTCATTTGATTTCTTGACTGCTGCTTCCATGGGTGTTCGTTGTGGACACAAGTAGCATGAAATTCTTGACAATTTCAATCTTTTGTCCATTTATCATGATGTTGCTTATTGGTCCAGTTGTGAGGATTTTTGCTTTCTTTATGTTGAGGTGTAATACATACTGAAGGCTGTGGTCTTTGATCTTCATCAGTAAGTGCTTCAAGTCCTTTTCACTTTCAGCAAGCAAGGTTGTATCATCTGCATAACCCAGGTTGTTAATGAGTTTTCCTCCAATCCTGATGCCGAGTTCTTCTGCATTTAGTCCAGCTTCTCAGAATATTTCCTCAGCATACAGATTGAATAAGTATGGTGAAAGGATACAACTCTGACCCACAACTTTTCTGATTTTACACCAAGCAGTATCCCCTCATTCTTTTTGAAAGACTGCCCCTTTATCTAAGTACAGTTTCCTCACAAGCACAATTAACTGTTCTGGAATTCCCATTCTTCATAATGTGGTCCATAATTTGTTATGATCCACACAGTTGAATGCCTTTGCATAGTCAATAAAACACAGGTAAACATCTTTCCAATATTCTCTGCTTTCAGCCAGGACCCATCTGACATAAGCAATGAGATTCCTTGTTCTACTTCCTCTTCTAAATCTGGCTTGAATTTCTGGCAGTTCCCTATCAATATACTGCTGTAAAGTGTTTTTGGAGTATCTTTAGCAAAATTTTACTTGTGTGTGTTATTAATGGTAGTGGTTGACAATTTCTGCATTCTGCTGGATGGCCTTTTTTTGGAATGGGTACAAATGTGAATCTTTTCCTTTCAGCTGGCCCCATAGCTGTCTTCCAAATTTCTTGGCATTGACTAGTGGGTGCTTCTAGAGCTGCATCCTTTTGTTGAAACATATCAACCGCTATTCTGTCAATTCCTGGAGCCTTGCTTTTACCAATGATTTCAGTGAGCTTGGACCTCTACCTTTAGCACCATCAGTTCTTGATCATATGCTACCTCTTGAAATGGTTGGATGTTGACCAGTTCTTTTTGGTATTGTGATTCTGTGTATTCCTTCCATCTTCTTTTGATGCTTCTTGCATCTTTAGTGTTTTTCCCCTAGAATCCTTCAATATTTCAACTCAAGGCTTGAATTTTTTCATCAGTTCTTTCAGCTTGAGAAATGCCGAGCATGTTCTTTCCTCTTGGTTTTCTAGCATCAAGTCTTTGCGTATGTCATTATAATACTTTATTTTGTCCTCTAGAGCCACCCTTTGAAATCTTCTGTGCAGCTCTTTTACTTCATCAGTTCTTCCCTTTGCTTTAGCTACTCTATGTTCAGGGGCAACTTTCAGAGTCTCTTCTGACATCCATTTTGGTCTTTTCATTCTTTGTGTCTTTATAATGACTTCTTGCTTTCCTCTTTTATGATGCCCTTGATGTCCAAGGAGCAGCTGGTGGATTCAAACTGCAACCTTTTGGTTAGCAGCCGTAGCTCTTAACCACTGCACCACCAGGGCTCCAATAGATGTCCCTAAATTCACCTGATAATTGGAATAATCATTTGTGTTTGCTAACTGCCTTTATTCTAACAAATAATACAGTTTTAACTTGTATCTCTATGACAGGTAGGTGGTTACAACTTGGAGCCAGACACTTAAATTCCCATGGAGTTGTGGAAATAATGGTGCTATTTTCTTTAATGTTTACATTTCAATGGGATGGATCCCAGGTCCTTGAGAAAACAATCCTAGGTTGTAAAAATGGCAAGAAACTTATTCCATCTATTAAACGGATTCATATACATTTCAAAAGAGATAGAGAAACAATTTACAATTACAAATTTTCTAAAGTAAATGATCTAAGAAAAATGGGAGGGGGAGTGTTTCTTTCCTTTTTTGCACCAAGGAAAATCATATATTATATATATACCATGTAGTAGCTTAACCACTGTGCCACCGGGGTTAGTATATAAATATATATATTCCTTTCCATTTGTGTTTACACTTATGGGTCTTATATTGACTTCACATGATACTATAGTTAATATGCATGAGGGAACCAAAACATAAATGACATAGTGGATACAAATGACATTTTTCAGTTAGTCTGGTTTCTCCCTCAGGCTTATTCTAATTTTGACTCTCTAAGCTTGTGTATTTCAGGAATCTTTGTTAGAGAAAATTGTTCTTATCTTTCTTTTTCCCCATTACACGTTTTTTTTATTGACATTTTCTCTTAGCTTCCCACCAATCTGATTACATAACATTTTATTCTCAGGAGTTCTTGAAAGTTTCTGGTCAGTTAAGGGTATATTTCAGATTATTTCATACATATGTGAGTATATGCAACAAATAAATAGAATTTTGTACAGGAAACGGGTAGCTGGGTGTGCCTCTGCCAGTATATTTAAACAAGTTCTAAAATCTTTTCCTAAACCTTCCTCCCTTTTGGTTGAGCATAATCAAGAAAATCAATTCCTGCAATTAGGTGCAATAAAAATATTTGTGTTGTTCTATCTATACCTTGGTCCTCTTAAAATTCTGTTCTCGTATTTTAAATTAGAAAGTCAATATAAATTTTCATTTATAGTACAGAAATACAACAATCTAGGGATAATGTGAATTCAGACATAGAGTGTTTGTGTGTCTTCTTGGAGATTGTGGAGGAAAACTACGAGGAGTAAGATTTTCATTTCTTCACTAACCTTTGTCCTGGATTTGATTCTAGTTATCTATGAATTTTGTCACCTCTTTATGTTTCATCCTGAGAAATTCCCCACACAATATAGAAGCTCAATAAATATGGATTAAATGAAGGAGTAAATTAATCTTAAAATATAAATATATAAATGTGGCTTTGTTATTTTGTCTTTCTAACACAACTCTCCTGTCAATACAAAGCTATCAGGGAGATGTTGATCACTAGGGAGATTTTTGTTTGATTCCTTCTTATTCATTCTTGTTCTTCCCAGCTCAACTTCTTTCAATCATTTATGACCCACAGGGATGAAAGATATATCAACTGGAGAACTCCTTTTCTACTCCATATTCCCACTTTCGCTTTATGCATTTTTTCAAAGATCTCCTCTAATTACTTCCCATGGCAACAGACTACTTTCCTAGGTAAATTTGTTGTTAGTGAATTCTCAGTAACTTGTTCCAATTTATTTATTTTCCTATATCTTAAAGAAATTTTTAAATGTTTTTAGCATGTAGAAAGTAATTTTCAGCTCTGTGGTAAGATTAAACAATTTCATTTATGTTATTGACCACACACACACACCCCCCCTACAAGTTTTGCTTAATTAGACAGAATTGACTATTCAAACCGAACAAAAAAGCAAATGAGAGCAACCTGCTCACAGTATACCAACTAATAACCTATAGAATAAGCAGTGTTCATTTCTTCAGTTACATGCCATAACAGAATTTGTGTGGCTTCTATAGTTGAAGAAAGTTAATAATGAGTCCACTCCTTTACTCCTCTTAGCACTTCTTGGCAATTTTATTCCAAAACTGGCATTTTCATGTCTTTCCATATTAAAGTTTTTTTAATCAAAGACTATGATGGAGCTCTAGTGGTGCAATAATTAAGAGCTCGGCTGCTAACCAAAATGTTGGCAGTTCAAATGTACAGGCTGCTCTTTGGAAACCCTATGGGGCAGTTCTACTCTGTCTTTTGGGGTCCCTATGAGTCGGAATCGACTTGATGGCAATGGGTTTTTGGTTAATCACAGACTAGGAACATATGTTACCTTCATCAAATAATACCGATTTTAAAAAGAGTACTTTTTCATATTTTTGGATAATCTTTTGGCAATTTTTTTCCATATTTCTATTTTAGGGCCTTTTATTCAAGGATGCATTACAAGTGTTAATATTTATCAACAATTTGTCAGAATATCTATGGTACGCTCATTTTGACCTTTAAATTTGTAAATGTTCTCACAAAGCACCTATCTTACAAATATTACAATCTGTATGACAATTTTAAAATACATTTTTGCTTTATATCCATATGCTAAGTTGTTTTGGCATAGAAGTGAGCATCCCACAGAACAGTTTAAGTACAGGATAGTCAAAAAGCCTTCCATGTTTATCTCCCCAGCTGTTACACCACAGCTACAAGATTTAAGAAGCAGCAATGCAGACTGATAATAGTTTCTTTCTTTTTTATTTTCTAATTAAAGTAAATAATAAGCAGGTATTTTTCTTGATTGATTATGCCCTTTCGTTCTTAAATTTTTAAGGGAAGAAGGACTAAGGTAAGGAAAGAAAAGCAATACAATGAATGGAAAATCAGAGTATGTGATGGTTAAGATTGTATGTCAACTTGGCTAGGCCATTATTCTCAGTGTTTTAGCAGTTGTATAATGTTGTGATCACCCCCATGATGGAATCTGCTGAGCGGTACTGGCGGAGGCGGGGCCTGTGGCAGCTCACCGCCCCCTCAGTTTCATCTCTCTGCCTTCCGCTGGTTACTTTCTGCCTGTTCGCCTTGCCAAGGTTTTTGGCTTGTTCCAGACTCAGCAGCTGCTTCTTGTCTCACCTCCAGTTATTGGGACTTGAGCTAGCACCTTACCTGTTGATCTTGGAATTCATTGAACTTCTCAGCCTGCTGACCTTGGGTTAGCTAGCCACTGCAGCTACGTGAATCAGGAGAAACTTTATGGTCTTGTCTGCTGATCTTGGAATTTGTTGACTTTCACAGCCTGTGAGCAGGAGGCGCTCTCTGACCAGCCTATCTTGGGTTCACCAGCTTCTGCGGCTCCATGAATTGGGAGAGGCCTCTACCCTGATCCGTGGACTCGGGAAGTTTTAGCCTCTACAATTGCTTGAGCTATTTCCTTGATATAAATCTTTCTCTGTTTATGTTTATACGCCTTACTGGTTTTGCTTCTCTAGAGAACCCAGCCTAAGATAGAGTATAATTAGTTTTAATATTAAAATAGATTGGACACTTTTCCAGCTTAAGCTTGAAAACACAATGGAGATTTTGATTCAAAGTAAGTTGATATTTTAAAATAATTATGGGAATAGGTTACATCTTAGTTGCATTCAGTATATCCAGTTTTTCTACTTAAAAACACATTCTTTCTTTCCTTTTATTTAAGTTGCTTTAAATATATTTAAAAACTGGTGAGCAGTAAACTTTCCAAATGTGTTCCTGTAGGTCAATATTGTCATTACATGCATTTCTAGGGTTTTTTTTGTGCTAATTTGAAGAAAAGTTGTCATATTATTTCTTTTTTTCTTCTAACTAGACTTTGTTGGTGTAAATAAGGGCATTATTTTCTCCATGTTACTAGTTTGTTAAATAATCAAGATTGTTAAATAATCCTGAGATAGAAAAACAGCTTTTTTCCCCTTGAAATCATTACTTTCAATCATACTTTAACTTCTATTGCTTACTCCTTAATGATATCTTCAACAGCTATCACAGCTATTTGGTTATTTACACATATATAAAAATCTAGTCCAGTGTAACTTAATCATATATCCTAAATTTTGACCTCTACTTAGGAAAATAGAATAGAGAAAATAAATTAGGGATGAAGTTCAGGCAGGATAAATGCTTAATTTTTCCCCTTTAAATATCAAGTTTCAGAGTAAAGAATTCGTGTAATATTAACAGCTGAATGTGGAATAATATTTTTTTCCTTTTTTATAATTATCATCATATATTCATAAACTTTTATTTGATAAATGCTTCACAATTTATAGTCATTGTTCATTTTAATGCTTAATTTTTCCAAATTTGTCCAGTGGGAGACACTATTTGTTCTTTTTTTGCATAAGAACACTTAACTCTCCTATTAAAAATATAAGAGAAAATTCCCCTGAAGCACACTAAAATTTTATCCTGTGGAAACAAGAGTTGAAAACAAAAAAGTTTCGCAACCACTTTTGATTCTAGTGAATTGGCAAGTCAACTTGAACATAAAATCTACTCTTAATCACATAATTTATAGTAAAAATTATTAACAGAAACTTAAACAAAGTTAATTTTTCTGCATATAGCTTTGAATGCCCATATAGGCATTGAGGCAACATTGATGTAATTTTAATTAAAGAAATGCAGAGTTAATGTTGTACAAAGCCTTTTAAAAAGTCTTAATCTAAACAGTTATTTTTCTTTATTATGATATAGCTTTTAGTTTGCCAACATTATTTAGAATTTTTGAAATTAGAAATGACTACTTATATTTAGTTTAGGCTTTCTTGGGTGAGTCTAATGTTGGCTAACATTTCTGGTCTTCTGTCTCAATTCATGTACCAAAATTTTTTTTATATTATTAAAATATAAAATAACCAATTTTATATTGTTTCTCTAGATTATAAATTGCTTTTATTTATTTCCAAATATATGTGTGTCTATGTGTTTATGTTGTTATGAGTCATTATAGGGTCAATGTGAGTCAGAATCAACTTGATGGCAACGAATTTTTGTTTTTTTTTTTTTTGTATGTGTTTCTGTATATATGTGTGTGTGTGCTTTGGGTGGTACAAAGAGTTGACAAATTTGACTGCTAATGCTAACAGAATGACTGGAAGTTCGAGTCCATTCAGCAGTGCCTCAGAAGAAAGGCCTAGTGATCTACTTTCAAAAAATCAGTCACTGAAAACCCTGTGGAGCACAGTTCTATTCTGACACACATGGGGTTGCAATGATTTGGAGTCTACTCTATGGCAACTAGTGTATATAGCACTACCAAAAATGAACATATACCATAAATCATCATTATGTGAAACAGAACAGGAACACTGATGGCATCGTGATTTAGCACTCAGCTGGTAACCAAAAGGTAGTTGGAATCCACCAGCAGCTCTGCTGAAGAAGGATGTGGCAGTCTGCTTCTATAGATTACAGCCTTGGAAACTCTGTGGATAAGTTCTACTGTGTCTTATAAGGTTGGTATGTATCTGAATTTACTCCACAGCACACGAGAACAACATCAATATTTGAAACAGAATTATTAGTGGCTCATCCGTTTTCTTGATATGCTTCGGATATGCCTCCCCACTCCACACACACAGATAGCAAATAGTAAGATGAGAGAAACGATAGGGTAATAATATTGTTTACTAATATTTATTGTTACGTCATGATTTATTCTTTTCTGAAACATCATAATTAAACATGGAGTTCTGGTTGAGGGCAAGCATGTTTTAATCCCAGCTCCATCAGATATTAGCAGTTTGAATGAAGACATATTAAGATAAATTGGAACCTTAATATAAAACCAGCTTACCAGAGTTTTTGACTCATAATAAATACTTAGCACATGCTCGTGGATATTAACATTGTTATTTTAATATTAGAATTATTACCTATTAGACATTAATCTCCTTGAATAGTATGAATATATTTCACCAGTGTGAATATGCACCATCTGCTGTCTTCATCCTGTAAAGAATTAGACAAGTAAAGAAAGATCTCTTCTGCATCAAGAGGAGAGATTGCAAATTTAAGGACATCAAGTCTTTGTGACTCTAATGCATCAGAACCCAGCTGTGCCCCTGAAATGAACTCTTCTGGCAGGGAGAAACATTTAATGAAAGAAGTAGATCTCTAACATATGAGATGCCCAGGAATGGTGGGGACTCTTCCAGACTAGATGATACACCTCATCTGAAGGAGTAGCCCTATCAGTTATCATGGGTTATTTTCAAGTTGGAAAAGTCAAGCTATGTAACACTAGATGAAAAATCTGAGAAGTTTGATATGAGAGCCCTGAAATTATTATTTGGAAAAATGATGAAATGAATAAACACACAAATCTGTTCTCAGATGTCCAAGTTACAATGCTGGTCTAGACAACAGGATGGGTAATATTTTCTTAAGAGCAGTCATTCAATTTTGAGCACTCTGAAAAGCCATGGAGGACAATACATTTCATGATACTGATGGAATATCATTCTAGATCGTATATCTGTAATGGGAAATTTGGATGTAAATTAAATTCGAGGAATTTTTTAAAGTTTTTTTTCTTTATGTCTATTTGTTGAGCCCTTTATTATCTATAATGATTTGCAAATAATTCTTTGGGTTATCTGACAAAAGATTCAACAAATCATAATAATAACACATTTACCATATATTTTACAACATATATTCTATATATGTGCCTATGTGTGAGAGCTTTTTTTTTTTATTTTTAAATGAAAAATCTATATATATAATGGGGTGCATATTTCTTCTCAAATTTAACAAATTATTCATGTAGGTCTCATTTAACATGTTTTATTCCTTGATTTTAAATAGTCACACTTGACAGTAAAGAAAAAAATCCCTCAGTTTCTAGATTTTTTTAATCTTTCAATTTATATGTTTGTTTTAATTTGAAATGCTCACAAAAGACCTGAAGTACTTGGGGTATTATTATAATTGATTCATGTCTAGAAGTGAGAAAACAGAATGGTGACTTATTTTGAGATAGTTATTTTATATATTTAATTTTCATATTTCATAAATACTTTATGAAGTATAGTAATTACCATAACATGCCCTATGACTTATACAGTTAACCCAAAATAGTTTTTCATAACAATTTCCCTTATTTCTTTACCTAACGAAAAAATCTCAGTCACAAATTCAGCAGAGAAGACAGTTTAATAGGTAAACTCTATGTCCCCTAACAATTGTATCAATCTCCACAGTATAGAGGCATGTGAAGGCCGTTGTGATGTCTATTGTTAGGGTGGTGATTTGTTTCGGTGCAGAATGACTAGCAACTCTTATACAGCCTGTGAGCTATGGCTGCAATAATGGGGAAATATTTACATGGTCCATTTACAAGATGAGGTTGCATAAAGTCCATCTGATTACGTACAAGTGGTTATTAGAATAGGTTCTCAACACTAGTCATGGGAGAATTACAAATACTCAAGCTATCCTACTTTCAAGTCATTTTATAAGAATTGCAGCTTCATGCACATTGGGCACTTCACTGTCATTGACTTTGGGAGAAAAATAAATGGCACATTCACTGGCCAGTTGCAGACATCTTGGCTCAAGTGTCAGTACAGCCTGCAATATTAACAGAGGATTATTAAAAGAGAAAAACAGCTATTGATAAAAATCATTTTATTTTTCACTCTACAAAATAGGAATGCTAATTCATTACAGATATCAGAAGCTTTAAGAAGTCCTAAAGATGTACATGTTTCGTTATAAGAAATGAATGCTGTAATTTATCAACACAAAGCCTCAAAGTACTGTAAGTCCTTGTGGTGCTGCAAAGAAAAATTGCAAACGCATAGAAAACCAATCAGGGTATTCATGTAGAGACAAATTTAAAAGAAAGTTCTTTTTGTCATGCCAAAACACAAAGATCTAGATTCTTTAAAATGCTTTCTCATTCATTCATTCTGTTTCAAGACCTCTCATTCCCACAGTGATACAAAGGCAAATTGAACGCACAGGGAATGATTCGTGCAACAATGAGCTCCTGTGGTTTAGGAAAGTCTTCCAGTAGGCTTATATAAGGCTCTATTGACAGTTATCTAGGAATAGAAACTAAGAATCAACTGGAAGTTTTCAGAATTCAGTTGTAAAAAATATTCTTAGGATTTTATTTATTTTAATTGTAATTTGACATTAACTTTAACCAAAAGTTCCCACTAAATGTATGAAATTAGGTTGTAATGGTATAAAAATACATAAAAATGTATCAAGGTATAGTTACTTCAATAAAAGTAATGCTGAAAGTATAGTCAGTCATCTATTTATAAAAGACGTCTTTTTATTACTCATATTAAAAGCCTTAAAACTAGATGTTTATTAAAAGTGAGGAGTAATAAATGTATATATACGTACCTATTCTGAATGATTAACAGCAAAACTGCATTTTAATTGCATTGTTGGACAATTGAGTCTTCATATCTGTGAGATAGAAGAGAATAGAAGAGTGGTTAATTTTTAAAGTATGTTTAAATAAACATTTAGAGCAGTCAGAATCAATAGGGAGAGTAAGTTCAATAGAGCGAATAAACTTTTTAGAGAGTTAAGGAATATTGCAAAAAACAAATGGAATTTGAAAGAAGACATCAAGCGGTTAACCTAAATTAAAATATTAGATGGCAAAATATCTTTGAAACAAACAAAATGAAAATATTATTTTGCTGCTGCTGGAAAAAAGAAAAGAAGAAATTTCTGTCAAAATATGACAGTCTCAAAACTCAAGAATTTATTTTTTTTTAATCTAAGGTAGTTTTAATGTACTCCAAAAATGATAAAATAGAATACAGTAGTCGTTTTCTTAGAGTTAAAATAAATTAAACCACAAGACATCCTCTAGACAATCCTCTGTGGTTTAGGTAGATAACTCATGCTTACCCTCCTTCTGTAGATGAAATAATTAAGATCAAGAAAGATCAACTAGTCAATATGTTGAATTTTTTTTTTAGGATTGAAGGATAGGTATCAATTCTTTAATATACACATTGTACAGAAAGGTAAATTAAACTTTCCATTACAAGTATAGTTGTATCAAAAACTATCTTATTTTAGAAAATAACTGTATTTTCTTTATGTCATTTCTATATGGCATTTGTTTAAGGTTGGTTTTAAATTAGAGTACAGTTCAGAATTCAAAGGTTCAAAGGTGCTTTATTGAGGAAATCCTACATAGCATATATATATATATATATATGTTCAGTTAAAATAAATTATGATTAAATAGCTAACATATACAACCAATTTCTGAAGTATTTATGACCTCTCAAAATATAAGTAAATGTTTTTAGTATATAGAGTGCCAAGAAACAAGTTCATTTCCTCACATTACTTTTCCTTTCCCCTAAAATCTATAGATGAGTAATGTATAGAAACAAAGTTTCTGAAAATCCACAAAATGAATTCCCAAAAGTATTCTTATTTTATATGAATCTATATTTATATAACGTATATTCTGTAAAAGATATGTTTTTACATTAAGCTGTACATGTGAGGAGATAGCAGCTGTTGTCTCTTATAAATTAATGAACATAATCTCTAATATATTAATTAAAAAAACTGAAAATATATTTTCTAAGAGAAACATGATTTTGGACAAATTACTTCGTTGATTCCTTTGAGGCTAATTCCATAATGAAAAAAATATTTTTTCACATTTTACAAATATACCAAATGAGGGACAGAGATGATCCTGTTTCCAAATTGCTAACATAGAACGAGAGGGATTTTTCTAGCCTAAACTCTGCTTTTTTGTATTTTTAAAACTAAGTAAAGTTCTATTTTTTTAAGTGCATTAATCAACCTAGCAGATACTTGATAGCATCAATTGAATTTAAAAATAGATAACTTCTCTACGGAAAAATGAGCATAGACTATAATTGCATTTCAAATTACAATTAATGTATTATCACTTTTCTTAGTTAATTTAGAATTTCTAATAGTTAGAAAGAAAAGTTTGTTTCCTCAAGTTTTCTAAATTGACCCAGTGAGGACTTGGTAGAAAATTATTTTTCCATTGTTATCATTATTAAATTTAACAATAGAATAGTTCAGTTAACAGTATTAGAATCTCTTTAATTTGGTAACTGAAATTTTATATATATACACAAACTTGTACGTGTGTGTGTATGTGTGTTTGTGTGCACTTCAGTTTTGACATTCAAAGTGTTGGGAAGTCATCACTTCTGCTTTTATAAGAAAAGCAAACCAAAATTCTATTTATTTTCTTGTTCCAGATAATTGAGGTCACATGGAAACCTCCTTCCCCAAATCTGAAGAGATATGCTAATACAGAAAATCACAGCCAAATCACCTCATTGGATGTGGTGCAATGAATCGCTTTTATATGGCCTTTCTAGCCATGGTCTTGTAACTCCCACAAAATGATTGGCTTAGTCTATGAAAATTGAGTGACTTAAGGTCTACTGAGGAGATTGGTCAGTTGGTGGTCCTCTTGGGAGGATCATGCTATAAAATTGACAAAGAGTTTGCTTATATAAAGGCTAACCCCACAGTGGTTCAGGAGGACCTCACTTTCATCAAGAAGAGCCTGGAGCAGAGTGCATCCTTTGGACCAAAACCTGGGATGCTTGCGCCTAGGACCTCCTAAACCCAGAAGACAGAGTTGTAACACTTAAGACGGCACTAGACAGCAAGACACAGTGCAATGGGATTGCAAGTCCAGGCAGCAAGGCGGCTGTGGTGGATTTGCTGGTCTCCGGACTGAGAGCTGAATACTTTTGGGAAGGAGGCTTGCTGGCAGAGATATAAGAGCTGTTACACTTGCCCGTGCATGGCAGAGGCCTGAGTGTGCCCCATGCAGGGGTTGCACACCTCCCACTCTGGGCAGCTAGGGCCCAGGTAGCATGGTGGCAAATGAGCCACTTAAGTGTTCTTTGAGAAAGGAACAAAGGCAATTTAATGGAAAAAGGACAGACTTTCCCCAATGGTCTAGGAAATTGGATATCGACATGTAAAAATTAAATAAGTAAGTGAATCTAGACACAGCTCTTATACCTTTCACAAAAATGAACTCAAATTGGATAACAGACCTAAATGTAAAATTCAAAACTATAACACTTCGTAGTGACCCTATGTACATCAGAATGAAACACTGCCCAGCCCTGCACCATCCTCACAATCATTGCTATTTTTGAGGCCACTGTTGCAGCCACTGTTTCAATCCATCTCCTTGAGGGTCTTCTTTGTTGCTGACCCTCTACTTTACAAAGCATGATGTTCTTCTCCAGGGACTGGTTCCTCCTGATAACATGCCCAAAGTACATAAGACAAAGTCTCACCATCCTCCCTTCTAAGGAGCATTCTGGCTGTACTTCTTCCGAGACAGATTTGTTCATTCTTCTTGCAGTCTGTGGCATAATCAATATTCTTTACCAACACCATAATTCAAACACATCAATCTTCTTCAGTCTTCCTTATTCTTTGTCTCAGCTTTGACATGCATATGAGGCGATTGAAAATACTACAGCTTGGGTCAGGTGCTCTATAGTCCTCCAGGCAACCTCTTTGCTTTTTAACACTTAAAAAAGGTCTTTTACAGCAGATTTGCCTGATTGTAATACATCATTTGATTTCTTAACAGCTGCTTTCATGGGCATTGAATGTGGATCCAAGTATAATGAAATCTTTGACAACTTCAATATTTTCTCCATTTATCAAGAAGTTGCTTATTGGTTCAGATGTGAGGATTTTTGTTTTCTTTATGTTGATGTGTAATTCATAGTGAAGGCTGTAGTATTTGATCTTCATCTGTATAGATCAATGAAACATCACTGAGAGTTAAAAAGTAAATCCATAAACCTACAGACTATGTATTTTCAACAAGAATGCTAATTCGATACAACTGTTGGTCTCTTCTCATCTGGAGCAAAAGAGAAAGAAGGAAACCAAAGACTCAGAATAAACTAGTCTACTGGACTGACAGTCTACATGGACCACAGCCTCATCTACCCTGAGACCCTGAAGAATTAGATGGGGCCCAGGAACCACTACCGGCCATTCTCATCAGAGCCACAATAGACAGATTCTGATAGAAGGGAAGAAAATGTGGAACAGAACTCAAATTCTTAGAAAGTCCAGATTTACTGGGCTGGTTGAGATTAGAGGACTCCCTGAGACTATCACCCTGAGAACAATACAAAAAATAAAGTAATATTAGATTATAACCCGAGAGATGAAATAAACATCCATGAGTCCCTACATATTTGAGGATTTTGGGGGAAGAAGCACACTTCAGTCCTGTATAAGAATTCAAATAATGTATATACTCCTCTCTCACGAAGGATGATAATTTATCTCCAATCCTTAACTATAGGCTATGCATAATATATTTTTTTAAAGTGTACAGCATCAAAAGTGGAAAAAAAGCGTACTTTAACAGTGGAGAAATGTGACAAACACTAGTAGAGCCCGATGCTCAAGGTCAACAACACTTATAAACCTGTTGATAGTATATACCCTTGATATGATGTAATGAAAATGTCACTTTACCTCTGTGGTCTTCCTCCAAAAAAGCCCATAAGCCCAGTCTAGTCCAGAGAAAAACAATAGACAAAGTTCAATAGAGGGACATCCTACAAAAGTCTCAACCACTCCTCAAAATAGTAATCCTCAAAACTCTCAAAGTAATCAAAACCAAACGAAGTCTGAGAAACTGTCACAGCACAGAGGAACCTAAGGAGAAATAACAACTAAATATAATTTTGTATCCTGGTTTGCATTCTGGAACAGAAAAAGGACATTATATAAAAACTAAGGAAATATGAATAAAGTATGAACTGCAATTAATAATAATGTAAAAATATTGGTTTATTATTTTTGTCAAATGTACCATATTAATATGTTATTAATAGAGGAAATTAGGTGCAAGATATATGTGAACATTCTGTCCTGTTTTCTCCATTTTCTATAAATCCAAAACTTAAAAAATATAGTTTATTTTTAAAATTTTATATATTGCATATACTATTACATATTTTTCACAGTATAATTTCTTTTAAGAATCACTATTTTAAAGGAGTTTTTCAATTTAATTTTCATTCTAATGTGATTTTTGTGTTAAATTTTGTAGTTTTGACAAGCAAGATTCATCGATTATTTCACATATATTTTTTATTATCTGACAACGATATGGGAGATAAACAGAATCTTGAAGATCATGAGGGTTTGGGTTTTGTATAATTCTGTGTGCACACTCGTGTGTTATTATATGTGGGGATGTATATGGTTTGGAATTAAACTAATTGCAAATTTTACCATCAATTTCCAGGCCTACAAAAGGAGTTTTCTTTCAAGACACTTAATACCTTCCTTTTAAACCCAAAGGAATTCAAGAATTAAGGATACTCTATCTCAAATTTTATTATTTTTATTATTATTATTATGGTAAATATGTATATAAAACGAGAAGTATGGGTGGTAAAAGTCGTTTGCAGTTGGCTACTAACCTAAAAGTTAGCTGTTTGAACCTACCCAGTGGTTCTGGGGAAGAAAACCCTGGCCACCTGCTTCGATTAAGATTACAGCAAGAAAACCCTATGGAGCAGTTCTACTCTGTAACACATGGGGTCGCCACGAGTTGGGGGCCTACTTGATGGTAGCTAATAACAACAACAATATATAAAGAAAACCCTTCCGATTTCACCTTTTTTTTACATATAAATTTCAGTGACATTAATTATGTTCATTATGTTATGCAAGAATCACCATTATCCATTTCCAGATTTTTTCATCACCCTTAACAGAATGTCATTTGTAAAATTGCCCTTTCATGGCTTCTCACATTTTGGACAGAACGCTACCTTCCCTATAAAACTGAACATTAAGATTTGAGAAGGAGCCCTGGTAGCACAGTGATTAAAGCACTTGGCTGCTAACCAAAATGTCGGCGATTTGAACCCACCAGATTTGAGAAAGGAACAATGAAATGGCATTCATTTCATTGAATACTCTCATTTTGAACACTCTTCAGCTTTCTAACACTTTCATGGAAGTGGGCCCCTCTACATTGGGCAAGCAATTTTAAGGAGCCAACCATAGTAATAAAGCCAAATACTGGCTGTAGTTTCAATATCTGCATCTCAGTGCTTCTCAAAGACTAGTTCAAGTTTCCAGATATTTAATATGTATCTCCCAGTTGCCATGGAGTCAACTCTGACTCATGGAGACCTCATGTGTGTCAGAGAGTAACTCTGCTCAATAGGGTTTTCAATGGCTGTTTTTTTGGAAGTAGATCACCAGGTATTTCTTCTGAGGTGCCTCTGGGTAAGCTCAAACTTCCAAACTTTCAGTTAACAGCCAAGCACATTATCCACTTGCACAACCCAGATATTCCATTTAATGTATACCTGCTGCTGTCAAGTTGATTCTGACTCATAGCGACCCTAAAAGACAGAGTAGACCTGCCCCATAGGGTTTCCAAGGAGCAGCTGGTAGATTCGAATTGCTGACCTTTTGGTTAGCAACCATAGCTCACTGTAGCTCTTAACCACTGTGCCACAGGGCTCCTTTACTATATATAGGTAGGCTTTTTAAGTTGTGAATCAGTTATTGTGAAAGCAATACATTTATTTAAGAAATGTAGCAATTCTTTAGCTTTCATCACAGTAGCTCTAGCAAAGTGTTGGCTTATACTGCTAGCTACTCTCATTAGGTGCCTGTGCATACATACGCATAATTCTAACTGGATCACAAAGCTACAGACATTTCTAAACATAAAAAAAGGTCCAAAATAAAAAACAACATCATAAGGCTCTTGGAGATGTCAGCAGAAATCTCACAAGTATATTAGTAAATGTTAGATGCTGTTAAAATTATTCTGCCAGGATATATACATGAACGAACTTAAATAGGGAGTAGGCAAATAATTGCCTTAGGGTTAAACTGGATATGTTCATATATTTGATTGTTTTGATTATTTTCTTTCTTTACATATTTTCTGTCCCCAAGCTATAAATGACAATCCTTTCTCAGAAGCTTCCTGTTGTTTCTTCAAAACAAAACTATTGTCCAATATTTCTAAAGTTGTCTTATTCCTCTTCACACATTGTCAGAGAATGGGATGGAAAATGGAAAGGAAGCACTATAAGCACCGTTGTTACTATTTAGAGATTGACAGTGTTTTTCATTATGAGAGTAAGTTGTATGATGTTAGCTTTTGTCTTCAGGTGACGGACAACAACATATCTCTGGGGTTGAATGATAACAGCAAGTTTTTTTCTGAAATAAAACCTGCACTATGCAGTGTATGGTCTTAAAAATATAAACAACCCACAAGTCTGTCTGGATGAATTCAGACAGTCAACATCTTGACTTCCACTTGCTCTTTGATAAAACCAGTGTTGATTAATGTCACTGTCAGAGCTAACTATAACGGTGAAAAGACTTTGGTTATTGTTATAGGAAAAAAAAAAAAAACCAGTATGTCAGTTTTGCCATCGAATTTCCTTTTTTAAATAAAACCCACTTTAATCTTATGTACCTGCAAGTATCAAACTGGTGAGAAAGCCAGTTGTAACAAATAATGCGAGCGTGGCTTTGGCGTTGACTTTCTGGATTACTTCTGGAGTCTCTTTCACTTACATTGAATTTACAGTTTCCAGTTCCACTTCATTCTATCACCCTCTAACCCAATTATTTTGCCCAATCTTTTATTTCCAGTTTCTAGCAAACATTTTCTCTTCTTTATTGTATCTCCCGTCTATAATCACTTTTGTAATATGCAAAAATGTTAATAACCTCAGAAATAAAAAATACATTATTTTCTAATTCTAAAGATACATAAGAAAAAAGGACTATTTTTGAATATACCATGTACTCTGATATCTATATATTTTTGTCATGTTATTGGTGATGAACTTAATGTTTCTGTGAACTAGATTAACACTAGAATGAAATAGGATATCTGTAGTTATCTTGGTATTTGTTGTCTTCTATATTAGGCCTGACGGAGCTAGTCAACTTAAAATTACACTGTGGCTTGCAAAGTGTGAAATATATACTTCTTAGTCTGCCTGAGAAAGTTCTAGTTGATGCCTGACATCCTGACAACATAATTGATAGAGTCTGCTTTCACTGTCAGAACTGTCCCGTTTTAAAAGGTATGTTATATAGTCTCCCAATAAAAGGGATTGCAGTAATCACTTTTCAGTGCCATCTCCTCTGTCCCCCTAAAGGTGAAGATTCTGCCCTTTAAAATAAAACCATGTATGAAAAACATGTCATTCCTCTACAGGAACTTTTATTCCTGCACAAATTTAAAACTTCAGTACAAATCTTGATGCCTCAGAATTGTATTAAAAAGACTTATACTAAAACTATAAATGGTAAACATTTTCTGTTCGCCATATCCTAATCTGAAAATAGAAACGACTCCAGTAAAGTACGTCTGTTTAAATTACAGAAAAATAGCATATGAATTTCAGTCAATTAAGAGAATCAAAGCATGTGCATAACCTCATTATGAAATGTTTGTCAGTGAAATGAGTGCTTATTCTTGGATTATTAAATTTAGTTTATGGAAGTGTAAACTAGATGTAGGTTGCCTTAGTGAAGTACACATGACACACAAGCACATATTCAGTTTTTAAATTATTTTTTTAAAATAATTTCTGATTTATAAAAGATGTGTATATATATATTACAGAGTTTTGCATTATATTATCAAGGTACATTTATCAAATAATAATAAATTAACCTTGGCATAATAAATTGACATTGGCACAATTAAAGTTGGTACATTATTCCAATCTCCCTACATTTTATATTATTTTTAGTAATAGAACCTGTTCTAAAACACTGCTTTGCACTTAGTTTTCATGTCACCTTACCCAATGCCATTGAGTCGATTCCGACTCATAGTGACCCTATAGAACAGCATAGAACTGCTCCATAGGGTTTCCAAGAAGCAAATGGTGGATTTGAACTGCCAACATTTTGGTTAACAGTCAAGTTATTAACTACTGTGCACCAGGGCTCCAGGTGCTTATAAGGAGGGTAAATATAGGAGTCTGGTATTCAAGAGAAGGATGTAAGCTTGAGTTACAAGTTTAAGAGTCATGGCTAACAGACGGTATCATAAGCCATAAGATTAGATGATAATATCAGATGAATGGATATACAAAGAGAAGAAAATAAGTTCAGTGCCTGAAACTTGGGCTGAACCATATGATAATAGGGAAAATGAGAAGTAATTTATTCATATCAGGATAGACTTAAAGATATTTATTTTATTATTTGTGTTATAATCAAATGCTATTGTTATTTATTTGGTTACTCAATTAACCAAATGTGGCCACTGGGGAATCTTTCAGGTTTATGCCTTTCAGGTAGTAAATATTTTTGATTTGTTGCATTGTTTTATTATTTTTTCCACCCTCTCTATTTCTGCTTTTAATTGAACATTTTATATAAAATTGATTTTCTCTGCTCTCTTATGATTTTAATTTTACTTCTTTAAAAATTGTTTTAGTGATTGTTATAGAGATTACAATATATATTTTTAATTAAGTCGTCCTTCAGTAACATTATGACCCTTCACATACAGTGTTAGTGCATATAAGAGTTTACTCCAATTCCTCCCTGCCATTCCTACTGATATTGCTATCATTCATTTCACTCATACTAATGCTGTCTTACAATACATTGTTATTATTATTATTTTAAACAGTTTTAGATGATTTAAGAAAAACAATTTTTTTTACATTTTATTTATTTCCTCTCCAGTGCACATTTTTATTTATCTAAATCCAAATCTAGCCTATATCATTTTCCTTCTGACAAAAGAATTTTTCTTAATTTTTTTTTTTTTAAATAAAACTGGTCTTCTGGCAATGACTTCCTTTGGTTTTTTTATCATCTGAGAAACTCTTTTTTATCTCCTTCACTTTTGAAGGATAGTTTCAGTAGATATCAAATTTAAGTTTGGTGTTTTTGTTTTTAATTCGTCCCTTTATATATTTCACTTCACCCTGTTCTTAATTGCATTGGGCTTGACAAGCAACCTACTGATAATTTTATATTTCTTTCTTGATATGGAGGTGTTCCTCATCCTCACCATGTCCCTTTCAAGATTTTTGTTTTGTTTTTGGTTTCCACAGTTTACATTTTAATTTATTAAATTAATGTGAGACCTCCATTCACTAATGACCCTTCAAAATTATGATTTTGTAAATGATCTCCCTTGATTTAGCTGTAAGCATGGGTACATTGTTTGCTTGCTACTTTTTAAATTCTAAGGGAAAGTGAAACTTACATCTTGTAGTTTGTTTATATGTTTTACACACTTTGTTTTCTGTTATTTTTTGTTGTATTAGTTTCCTATTGCTGCTGCAACAAATTATCACAAACTTTGTGGCTTGAAACAACATGAATTTATCACCTTATAGTTCTGGAAATTATATATCAGAAATAGAACTCACTGGGCTGAAATCAAGGTGTCAGCCAGGCTGTGTTCCTTTCTGGGGGTTCTAGGGAGAATTCATTTTCTTGCCCTAATTCCTTGGTTGTCCCTCCTTTCAACTTCAAAGCGAGCAACAGTCACTCAAGTCTTTCTCAACTCATATCACTCTGGCACTCTTTTTCTATCTCCCTCTTCTATATAAGGACACTTACCATTACATTGTACCCACAAGAATAATTGAGGAAAACTTTCCCATCTCAAAGTCACCTAATGACAATCTTAATTCTATCTGCAACTTTAATTCTTTTCTGTAGTGTGAGGTACTATATTTACAGATTCTGAGGATTAGGACCTGAATATCTATGCCAAGGGGTGTCAATACTTACCTAACATATTTGTTTTTATGTTTATTTATTGTGTCTCTTTAATTTTGGTTTATTTTAATACCTTTAGAATCTTTGGAACCCTGGTGGCAGAGTGGTTAAGAGCTACAGCATTCTACGGATGCTAACCAACAGGTCGACAGTTGGAATTCAACAGCTGCTCCTTGGAAACCCTATGAAGCAGTTCTACTCTGTCCTAGAGGGTCACTATCAGTCAGAATCAACTTGACGGCAATGGGTTTTAACGGGTTAGATTCTTTACTTGGATGCCCAGTTAAATTTGGTATCTTTGCTTAGAGCAATGAATATATTTCATACTTGATTATGTAATTGTCATCACATTTTTTATGAAATAAAGTTTTACTTCATAATTACATTTATATTTAATTTTCCCTTACATGATATGTTGATTGGGAGGCATTTATTTGCTCAGTTCTGTTATTCTAGTATCATGTCAGCTTCTTTTTCAGCTTTTATCTACCATAATTGTTTTGGCTTCCATAAGGAAAGGAATATGCCTCTACCTTCAACATTTTATCCTCAATATCTGATTTAGTACCTGGCATATTGTAGGTACTCAATAAATATTCATGACAAACATGACTGTACTTGACTTGTTTTCTCTGCAATTTCCTAGTTCAGCTTTGCCCATCCCTTTTATTCCTTGTGTAAGCGTTGATATTCTGCTCTAGACCAAATTTGAGGGTTTTTTTAAATTTACCACAATAATTTCTACAGTACATAATGCAACTCTTATGTTTGACATGTAATATACAATTTTCATGACTTTGTATATTATTGTTTGCTAAATTATCTTC
>NW_004443949.1:30510076-30511781 GCF_000243295.1 Trichechus manatus latirostris
AACTTATTCTCATTTTCTTTTACTAATGTAAATAATCAGTAACTATAAATTATTCCGCAACATTATTAGTCCTTTAATACACATTTCCTTCTTTTGCATGATATTTAGACATTGTGCAAGTACCATATAAATAAATAATTTTTATTGTAAGTTTAAAATTCATTATATGGACTGTGATTTTAAGTTTGTAAGTTGTATTGTGCTCTGGGCAATAGAAAATTCATTACAATATTCTATTTAAGATTACCAGCTGTGATATCACAGTGGCATAGCTACTTATAAGTAACTGTCCCTGGACACATTACTTAATCTCTTTAACCCTCATTTTATTCCCTTTATTATAAGTATATTATATTCCAGATTGAGTAATATCTTAATTTGTGAATATTTCATTTAATCAGAAAAACTTTTTTGCATAGCTTTTCTTATTCTATTTTGTAGAGGCTCAAAACTGTTGATGAATTCTTCTAATTTATGGAGCTTTTCAGGAGTACATCTTAACTTTCAATCCAATGCTTTCAGACTATTAAATTTTATTTTAAAGAACATGAATTTTCTATTAATGACAACAGAAAAAGCAATAAAAGACAGACTTAGAGTCTTCAAAGTTTTTCAATAATTAAAAAAAAATTCAGAAAAGCAACTAACTTGATTAATATTGGTATTGGATCAGCTGATGGCACAGCCATTAAGGAAAAGAAAATCTAAAATTTACTGCTCCTTTCACATATGGATTTTAAAAATTGGCTAAACAATTAACTCCATGATGATGTAACTATTTAACCCTTGTCATTAAAAAATGATTACTTTCTTTTATTAGATTAAACACTTCCATTTCAAATAAGAACAGCTACTTTATACTTGGATTGAGAGGAATATTTACATTTCCTGATTGAAATCTCTAGGAGTTGCTGGATGATGCAAACTAACCAAAAGTTTGTTGGTTACAGTCCAGCTAGAGGCACCTCAAAATAAAGGTCTGGGGACCTATTTCAAAAATCCGTCACTGAAAACCCTATGGAGCACAGTTCAACTCTGACACACATGGGGTCTCCATGAGTTGAAACAGATTTGATGGCAATTGGTTTTGGTACTCGCTTAAGTGAAATCTTTGGGTTACAAATGTATTTTTGTGATTTACTCTGTTACTAAAACTGGAGGTTGTTGTTGTTGGGTGCCATCCAACTATATAGCAGCCCCACGTGACAGAGTACAACTGCCCCATAGAGTTTTCTTGGCTGTAATCTTTAGAGAAGCAGATCCCCAGGTCTTTCTCCCATGGAGCAGGGAGGTGGATTTGAACAGCCAACCTTTTGGTTATCAGCTGAAATTTTAACTGTTGCACCACCAAGACTTCCTTATAAACTTTTTGAAAATGACAATATAATTAATAAAGTAGCAGTTTGGGTATTGAAAAATGATTGAAATTATAAATAGTACTTTTAATATCTCTGGCAATTTATAATCTGTGTTTTGAGTGTACTTTTGTGTGGGGAGGAGCATGTGTGAAAGAAATTGATACAGTGGGATGACACTACATGGTATATTGTGTTCTCTTGTGTTGGTGGCCCGATTAGTATCATTCTTTATTTTTTTAAGCAATTAAATTCATTGCTTACATGTTACATATCTAACCTGCACAGATAAAATTAATTTAAATGGCATCCATTTTCTTTAAATTATATGTTTTATTTATTTATTTATT
>NW_004443949.1:30520033-30558720 GCF_000243295.1 Trichechus manatus latirostris
ATTGTTGATTCTCTGTTTGGCTTAGTTTTTCGGATCTTTGTTGTGGAGGGACGGCGTGGTGCTTCTGCCTAGACCGCCATCTTGCCGGAGTCTCCTATATGTTTTATTTAAATAAGAATTATGAAAGTTTATTTCACAGAATTAATTTTTCCATTTAGTTCGTATTACCAAAAAATTTTGTAACTTCGATTACCTTTTTCTTCTTTTGGATTATTTCACAAAATACAGTACCCTGCATTAATCTCAATGTGCTTTCAACAGGACATGCACTTAATTGGCACAGTTTCCATGGAAATAAATTAAATCCTATGATGTGGCCACCCTTTAACTGAAAGAAGTATTTCCCCTCAATTGGGACACTTGCAAATAATTAGGTCAGACTCAAATGGGGCTTATGGGTCTCCATGCAGCTCAAAGGTTGTTTATTCTTTTTACTTCCAAGACTTTCGTCACCAATTACCTACTAACCACAGAGGTTGGGACACTCTATAGGAGACATTTAAAACTGCTTATTAAACTAAACTTATTTGAGAATTTTTTATTTCACCAGTTAGAATTTTCAATAAAGTGCTACTTCTGCCTTCTCTCATATTTATCACTTCAAACTGCTCTCCCACCTGTTTGACATAGACTAGAGATGTGGGAGCTAGTTTCTGTCTCAAAAAACTGCATAAAATCTCTAATGCTAAAGCAAAGCACTGTGTTTTCTATTCTCTCATATACTGCAGATTCATTATTTTTTAGAAATGCTTTTAATCCTCTGGTTGCCCATTGGAAGTATCAACCATTTTAATGTTACTTTATAATAGCTGAGATTTCCCCCATTACTTTATTTTCATTGTTATTGTCTTATTCAAGATATGGATAAAATTCTTTTTTCTTAGTTGAAACTACTTTATTAAAATATAACTATAACCAAATAGGTTCTAAAGAGTTTCCAGAAAAAAACGACACAATGTTAATCCTTATGGGTAATTATGTTTATAGTTTATAAAAAAATTGTACATTTCTAACAATTGCCAATAGCACAGTGAATGAAAGATGTATCAGGAAATCATATTACAGTAGTAACTAGAAAGTTTTGTATTTATACATGTTAAAATTTATTTTCCAGTAATACACTGACAAGTATTATATTTGCAGTGCAATTTTGCAACTAAATGTTTAACAGTAAAATATTATAAGTAAATCTTGTTATGAAGAAAAGTCTAAAACAAACACCAATATATAAGACGTAGAATAAATAGCAAGTGATGGTAGAGACCTTTGAAGACTGAAAGATTTCCGCTGTGAGCCTTACACAACACTAGCCCCCAACTTTCTTTCTCATCCATCCTGCCATATTCAAATTTTCTAAACAATGACTGCTAAACCAGGACCACAGTTTTTTCCCCTACATTCTATCGTATGACTTATGCTGCCTAAATTTACCAATATTTTTAAGGCATTTTATCAGAGAATAATTCTAAAAAACAAACAAACCAACAAACTAAACCTCTGACTGACCTTCCTAAATATGTTAAATGACATTCTTAAGCCCCTCATTCTTTCCAGAACACACATCATAACTCATCTTATGCCTGTTCTCATGTTGCTGTTTTAATAAAGGCTTGAAGTAACAACTTCTTGTTTATATACTCCCACAGAGTAATTTTAAACACAGTGAATAAGAGATCAGGAGTTGAAATCAAATACAGACTCAGGCATTAAATAATTGTTTTTGGCCATGATATTTAATATCTCAAAGATTCTCTTTTCTATAAAAAAGATAATATTTTATTAATTGATTCATAAAAATTTATCTTGTATCCCTACTCTGTATCAGTAAGTCTGTTTGATTTTGGGTACACAATGTTGTCTAAAGCAGATATAAACTTTCCAACATGGTGATTAACTCAAAAAAGGAGAGGTAGACATTGATTTGACAAATAGAAGACAGATTCGATAATACAATTAGATAAATACAACTTCCATGTGAGTTCTCTGCATACATTCAGATGTGAGAACCAGAAATCATATTTTCTTGAAATTATATTTAATGTGACTTTTAGGTCCCATCTTATAGCAAGGGCAGGTAATTGTTTCTAATGTATTATTGGGTCATTCTCCACTTCTCTAGGGTTTTACAGCAATATGAGATTCAACTGTGGTGATACAAAAGGCAAGTCAATGGCTCCCTATCTTCATCCCACCATAGACACCTCTGATATGCTCCTTGTTCATGCTTAGTGGTACCTTGAGGTTATGATAAGCTGCTGCTAATACGAACCTAAGACTGAGTTATCTTTTCTATAACACTTCAAACCAAACCATGAAGACATCCACCTGGAGTTAAAACCACCTCTCTAAATCTCTACAAGTTAGTGGAATATGAGAGCTACTACTTTTGGTTCACCATCCTCTTCTATAACTAGGAAAAATTACCATTTTTTTTCCTATTTCAACTTTTCTCTCCCCAAAGGTACTTACCTGTCTTCTCTCTCCATTTGCATAAATCTTAAGGAACTTAGGTTTCAAAAACAAATGTAAGACTTTATTACATGTAATGGTCTTTGTATATACTTCTCCACAATTCACAACTCACATGATCCATAAGATGATACCCGTCTGAGTTAGTCAAAGGAGCACAAATCTCTTGTTGAATTTCTTAAAATTGAAGAAAGAAAGAAATATATATATATGTGTATATATATATATATAAACAGTTAATGTTTAATTGAATTATACTGAAATTGCAAGGAATTATATTGTAAGGAGGCAATAAATAATTACATTATGATGAAGAGCGGCAAAATGTTTTGGAAAGAGCTATGAATTATCTACATGGGAAGGTCTTGAAAATCATTTCTGAGTAGAGGACATTTACAGTTAAAGAAGTAGCATTAAAAAAATATATACATGACGTGAAAGCCTGGGGAGAGAACATGTTAGCCTTGGAAACTATGTGGTGAAATTCTCTCAGGTGAAAAATAATTAAAAATGACCAGAGTGAAAAGTATATATTGAATAAGGGGAAGAGTTGTTAGAGAGTAAGGTAACTGGAGAGGGTAAATATGGGTCAGGGTAAATAATACCTTGTAGAATATATAAAAATAATTTGGATTCTAAGTCCAAAGGGGAGGTAAAGAAATATATTTACATGGACAAGTGATGGGATTTTATTTTCCTTTGTGAAAGATCACTTTGACAGCCACCGAGAGAGATGTTTAGAATAGGATAAGACAGAAAGGTGGGAGAGGTGTTAGGAAGCTCCTACAAGTGTCTGGGCCAGAGATGAGTGTGGTAATGAGATAAGATGAGAGATCATATTTGCAATGTTGTTATCAGAGTCATGCACATAATAATCACTCAATAAATAATCACTATTTCTATCATCATCATGATTATTATTACTAGAGAATATTTTGCAGAGTTAGAAACTAATGAATATTATATAGGAAAGATAGGATTATTGATATGATTAAGAAGTTATACTATATATTGTCTGCTTTTCTGGATGTTATATTATTTGGTATCTGTTTATAATTTGTACTTTGTTTTGATTAATTTCTAAATATTTATTCATAGTACTTAATTTGTTTTAGTATATTTAAAGTTTTTTTTGTAAAAGAAGTTCTCACAGCAGTATAAGGTTCATTTCATTTAAAACAAAAGTCAGTAGCCCTTCATCTTATTTGTGAGTTTGGAATATAAGTCAAAATAAAGCAACAACAGTAAAGATAATTTATTTCAAATAACTTTATTCTTTTTTTTTTTTAGTTGCACTGTTTATTAATGTTTTATGTTTTATTGTGGTAAAAATATACAGTATAAAACATCTGCCAATTCAACAATTTCTGCATGTATAATTCAGTGACATTGATTATATTCTTCATGTCATGAAACCATTATCCCTATCCTTTTCCAACGACTTCTACCACCATTAACATAAATTCAATGCTCTCTAAGCAAAAATTCCGCTTTACCCGCTTCCTCACACCCCTTGTAACCACTAATAATCTTTGGTTTCTGTATTTGTGACTGACATATTTTGCTCAGCATGTTTTCCAGGTTCATCCACGTTGTGGCATGCATCAAGACTTCATTTCTGTTTATGGCTGAGTAATATTCCATTGTATGTATATACCACATTTTGTTTATCCTTTCATCTGTTGATGGACATTGTAGTTGTTTCCACATTTTGGCTATAGTAAAAAGTGCTGCAATCAACATTGGTGTGAAGGTTTTTGTTTGAATTCCTGCTTTTACTTTAGGTATATACCAGGACTGAGATTGCTGGGTCACATGGTGGTTCTTTGTTCAATTTTGAGAAACTGTCAAACTGTTTTTCTCAGTGGCTGTACCACTTTACGTTCCCACCAGCAATATATGAGGGTTCTAGTTTCTCCATAATCTTGCCAAAGATTGTTTTGAGGGTTGCTAACCTTATGGGGATGAGGTAGCATTTAAATGTGATTTTGATTTGCATCTCCCTAATGGCTAATCACGTTTAGCATCTTTTCAAGTGTTTGTTGGTCATTCGAATATTCTTTCTAGTGAAATGTCTGTTCAAGTCCTTTGCCCAGTTTTTGATTGAGTTGTTTGTCTTTTTTGTTGTTAAACTGTAGCAGTTTTTCAAATGTATTTTGGATGTTAGATCCTAATGAGATATATGGTTCTTGAAAATTTTCTCCCAATCTGTAGGTTGTTTTTCACTTTGTTGATAAATGTACTTTGAAGAACAGAAGTATTTAATTTTTATGAGGTCTGTTTATCTGCTTTGTATTTTGTTATTTGTTCTTTTGTTGTCATATCTGATAAGCCATCTTTAAAAACTAGATCCCTTAGCCACACGCCTGTATTTCATCTAAGAACGTGTGGCTTTAGTTTTTAAATTTAGGTCCTTGATCTATTTTGAATTGGTTTTTGTGTATAATGTGAGGCATGCATCCTGATTTATTCTTCTACATGTGGAAATTCAATTTTTCCAGTACCATTTATTGAAGAGACTCTTCTTGCTTCATTGAATGGACTTAGCAAAAATCTTATTGAGGATCCTTTGTATGTGACACTTCCCTATTCTCTTTCTGCTTTCAGGATTTTTTTTTTTTTAATTGTTATCTTTTCTTTATCTCATCTATATCTACTGTATCTCAGTGTGGATCTCTTTGGTTTTATCCTCCTTGGAGTTTGCTGAGATTCTTATTTGTGTAAATCCATATCTTTCATCTAATTTAAAAATTTTTCTGCCATTATTCATGCAAATACTGTTTTTTTGTCTTTCTTGGATTCCCATTTTGCATACGTTAGTTTGTTTGGTGGTATCCTACAATTCCATTTGGCTTTGCTCAGCTTTCTTGATCCTGTTTTCATTTTACTCTTGAGACTCAATAATTTCTATTGCCTTATTCTCTAATTCACTGATTCTTTCTTCTGCTGTATCAAATCTGCTGTTGAACCCTCTAGATAATTTTTTTTTATTGATTTCAGTTATTGTATTTTTCAGCTCCAGTATTTCTGTTGCTATTTTTTATAGTGTCTATATCTTTAGTAATAATCTTTTATTATTCACATGTTTTCCTGATTTCCTTTTGTTCATTGTTGATGTTTTCTTTTAGTTCTTTGAGCATGTTTAATACTGTTGTTTTAACGTGTTCTAATCTCTCCATTATCTGGGAATCAATTAAGATAGTTTCTATACCCTGATTTTGTTCTTTTGAATGGACCATGATTTCCAGTTTTTTGTATCCTTGTGATTTTTGTTTAAGTCTGGACATTAGCGTATTAAAATGTGCTAGCTTTCTCAATTCCCCCATATCCAGAATGCTTTTGAAAGTGCTAATTTCTTCAGATAACTCTCAGGTGGGCACAACTTTCAGTCTTTTCTCACTACTCCTTCCCTCATCCTGTGAGAGCTCTGACTCAGGCCAAACAGAGGGTTTAGTCCTTCAGGCTACACTCAGACAGATGTGAATAGATTCACTGAACAGTCTGCTGGCCAAATCTGTCAAATCTGAGGCCCCTTCTTTGTGTACACAAGAGTCGTGGTGTGCCTGTCTGGCAGACATCTGGCTGCCATGCTTGTAGAAGCAGCTGTGAGGACAATGGAAAAGGAATTTTTCCTACCATTTTAAAACTGTCTTCTTCATGTTTCATTTTGTGGTTATTTGTTGCAATCTTCCACCTACTTTTTCAGAGTGCTTACAGAATTTATATTATAAATTTCTAGGTGTGTGCCTTAGTACTCTTGTGGGAGGACTCGGATCTTAAGACCTGCTCAGGGTGATTTCTTTGAAGAATATATCTTTTTATTATTTTTGAAGCTAGTATTCTTATTTTTAGGAAACAAGATTTAGAAAACTCAGTGCAATACCAGAAAATATTTGATATTGGGCTTCAAGAAATATTCTTTTGATAGTCTCCAGTTATTAGAGCTTTCAGATCCAACTCAGCTTTTAAGCCAAGGTCACATGCCCTTTCCAGGACCTCCCTGAGCCAGTGCATGAGCATAGTTAGGGTAGTATGGCCTTTCATTTATGCTGAGAGTGGGACTCTTTTAAATGGCAATCTTAGCTCTGAATCTCCTTATTGAGCTTTCCAAGACTTTGTCACATCTATGCCATGGTCTAAGGCTTTCTCTACTCAATCCTTCTACCTTCCCCCATTACTTTTACTGGTATCGTTTTTGAAAGGCATATCATGTACAATCCTTTTCTCACATTTTTAACTTTCATGGGCATTACTTACTAATAAGCCTCTTGAACTTCTGATTTCCTCTCAGTGTCTACATCCTTGATTATACCACTTACACATTATACTAAAAAAAAAAAAGTCAAGTAGATTCTGACATAGCACAATATAATAGCTGGAAATAATCATTTCCTTAAAATCATGGTCAGTTATCTCCATACATTTAGTAGAATAAATCATTAAGTGCTTTAATTTCTTTACTGCATATAGAGAATATAATTGTACTTACTTCACAGGGTGGTGCAAACAGTTAAGCACTCAATTACTAGTAAAAATTTGGTGATTCAAATCCAGCCAGAGGAGTCTCAGAAGATAGGTCTCTTGATCAGCTTCCAAAAGGTCACAGCCTTGAAAACCATATGAGCTGTTTTATTCTGCACACATGAGGTTGCCATGAGTCAAAATTGATTGACCATCAACTAACAACAACATATGTAAAGAACTTATGCATTATCTAACATATATAAGCACTATGAATATTTTTTGCTGTCACTTTTATTCATGTCCTAATTTAGTACAAATATAAGTAAAGGCAAATTTACTAGCTTTTACCCTTTGACTTCCAAAATCCCAGTATCTTATTTTATATATTTTATTGTTTAACCTTACATCATCAGAAACCTAGGAACCAAAGAATCTTGGTAATTTTTAATAAGAAAAGAGTGATTCTTTTACTTATATAAGCATATTTTTCAATGTCCTAAATTTAGCTCCTCTTAATGGTCAAACAAAATAATGTGTTTTTAATTTACTAGAAAAATTATCCTGACTTTTACCAGTTTGTTCCTATTCCATCTACCTTAACTAATTTACATCTAAGGAATCTTATGTGTTTCACAAAGCTTTAACTACATTTTGGATGATGATGAATATAAAGATGTTTCTGCATAAACTCTGTAAAGTTGATGCTTCATGTCTTAAGTCAAAAACTGCTTTCTAAGGACTAAGAACGTGAGTTAAGGGAGTTTTTGTCAGTATGCCAAAGTAATCATGTGACGGTACCCGGTTAATCTGTTTTGAAAGTATAGAAAAGAAAAAAATATATATACATTAAGTATGGTTCTATTTAGTTGCAGTGTGATTTTTAAAAGCTTTAGACTTGTACACTGAATATAATTCTACATCAGTTAAGTTTGATATTGGCACACTTCCTAAAATCCTAGTCAGTAAAAATAAATTTTACTCTGAATTATTTAACACTTTTCACTTGTAGCTTTCTAAAATTTGATAATTTTTTTTTTATTCAAGCTCTGTTACTGAGATATCTCTGCTCATTTCATTTTTATTTCTAATACAGGAAAACTAAATTTTAATACTGAAATTTAATGAGTAATTATTTGATGTGATTTTCCTCCCACTAGCTTGTACAGTGTAATGTGATCAAAGTAAAAAATAGGGAAACACACTTCATATCCACAAGGATTTTGCCACCTCACAGAAGACAATGGAAGACTAGGAAAATGATTAATGAATTGGATATGATAAAAATCAAAATGAAGTATAATAATTCTATGTGTTAAAGACAAAAATTTGAGCTTGTTTATGGAGATGAGAAATAGTTTCATGTTGTTCATGGCATTTGAGATGATCCTTCAATAATGTATAGCCCCCAGAAGAGGAAGCTCACAGGATCCAGAGCAAGCAAAAGCCCATGAGCTTTGCCAGAATGTCCACTTATACTGATGCAGACCACATGCCCAAGGAAACACCCTTTCAACTGACTGGCTACTCACAGCAGATATCATCTCATCACATTATATCAAATCTCATCATGGAAGTGATCACAACATCATTCAACTGCCAAGCTACATAACGGTTAACCCACTGAGAATTCCAGCCCAGCCAAGCTGACACACAACCTTAACCATCACAACCCTCCTTTATTTGTTGGAGTTTAGACTCCTGGTATACAGTCTATTATCCTACCTAAAACTCCATGATCACCCTATGTAATACCAGTATAAAAACAGAAAATTTATTCAAATACTAGCTCCTCAGTCCCTTGATGAGCTTATCTTCAGTTTTACTTTTCTAAATGATATACCTTTATTTATTTATTTTTCTCACACATTAAGGCTGTTAGCTCTTGGTTCAGGAGACTTAAAATTTAAGTAAGGAAATTTCCTTCTATTTCTAAAAGTTCCCAAGGAGTCCCTCGGTAGCGCAAACAGTTAAGCACTCAACTACTAGCCAAAAGGTTGGTGGTTCAAACACACCTTTAGGTGCCTCAGATGACAGGCCTGGCATTTTGCTTCTGAAAGATCACAGCCTTGAGAGCCGTATGAAGCAGTTCTAGTCTACACACGTGGGTTGGCCATGAGTCGGAATCAACTTTACAGTGACTAACAATAACATTGCTATATATACATAGGTTTGTATTCAGTGTAACGTATTTTGTGTAAATATACAAATAACTTTCAAAATCGTATATAAAAGTATTCTATTATTTTTAGAATATATGCACATTTGTTTGTACATGTATATTAGGTACTTTTCTGCACAAAGTATGGTATATTCTTACTAAACCTTAAACATCTATGTGCTAGATATATTGTTTTACTGAGAGTAGTATTAAATCTTGGCTTATCCAAACAAAACAAGGATTCACAAACAAAAATTTCAACAGATATTTAAAAATTTGAACAAAAACCTTGTAACTGTCTCTAATTGGACCAGTTTGGCTAATGTGCCTACCACTGAAACACTACAATTAATTGAAGAGCTGGAATGCAATGGATAATTAAGCTAAAGTCACATTCAACCTGATCTGTTTGAATCACATGAACTGATATGAGGGCATGTTTTTTTAACCTTAAAGAAAAATTGTGGAGCTATTAACAGAAATGAAAATGGTTCCTGGCCTGGAAAAACAACTGATGTACGATAGGCAGTTAGCCATAAAGGACATTGCAGGTTATGTGAAATTAATGACTGTTTTCTAATTACAAGAGAAGCAATTGAAACATATTTATTGGAAGTGAGACAACATGACTAACTTGCATTTTCAGATGATTACTATCCAAGCAATGGTTATAAAGGACTGGGAGAGTTCTGGTTAGGATATTGGGGGCTGAATTGGTGATGGATATAAATGGAAGTTGGTAGACCAGTTAGTTGACAATGAGATTAACAAACAGTTATGAGCAAGATGGAAAGAAGTCACTACAGTCTGATTAGATGTTGTTGAGAGAATCTGCAAAGGTAAAGGTCTCCTTCGTCCTACCTCTTCCCCCTTGCCTCCCCCAACAGAGAGATTTAGTGCACAGGATTCCTAACAATGAAAAGAAAACCTTCAAAATAACAAACTGTACAGCCTAGATGACATTGTTTATAGTATAACACGCTAACCAGCATTTAAAATGATGTATTTCCATGTATTTTCTCTTAATGTCAGCATATTATTAATATTTGAAGAATAATTTATTATAAATTGATATAAATTAAATGTTAAAAATCCTTAATTTATAAAGTGTATTACTGTCTTATTCCAAGATATCTATTCATAAATGCAGCCTTGTACTTATTGATTTTTTTATTTATTCATATGATTTGAACACTTAATATACATCAACATTATTATTATTTTTTTAACAAATATTAGAACTGGTGTTGTTGTTAGGTGCCGTCGAGTTGTTTCCAACTCATGGCGACCTTATGTACAATAGAATGAAACATTGCCCACTTCTGCACCATCCTTACAACCATTGCTATGTTTGAGCTCATTGTTGTAGCCACTGTGTTAATCCTTCTCATTGAGGACCTTCGTCTTTTTCACTGACCCTCTACTTTACCCTGATAACATAGGCCAAGAAATATACACCAAGAAAGCAGCAAATTAAACCCTGGTGGCATAGTGGTTAAGTGCTACAGGCTGCTAATCAACAAGCTGGCAGTTCAAATCTACCAGGTGCTCCTGGGAAACTCTAGGGGGCAGTTCTACTCTGTCCTGTAGGGTTCCTATGAGTTGGAATCGATTCGACAGCAACAGGTTTTTCTTTTTTTTTCGTGTGATCAACAAGACAAGGTATTTTCCTTTTTATAATATGCTTGACATAATTAGATCATGGGGTTTCTACGAAACATACAGTTTGATAGCTATTTATTCTACCTATAAACACCTTTTTATAGATGAATCCAACAATATGACTTTTACAACCACAAGCAGGAAAACTGCGTACTGCTGAAAAAAAAGTTACAAAATCACAGAAATTGGTGTCATAATGAGAAATGTTCTGCAGCCCTGACGGTAAACAGTTTTGCTTAACAATCATTTAAAATTACTTTGATTCATATACACTTTCATTATCAATAGATGACCTTAGGTCTTAAAATATACATAAAAACATAAGATGGCAGTGATATGCTCCCTTACTCTCACACCCGCTGTCTTAGTCATCTAGTGCTGCTCTAACGGAAATACCACAAGTGGATGAATTAGCAAAGAGAAGTTTATTCTCTCATAGTCCAGTAGGTTACAAGTCCAAATTCAGGATGTCAGCTCCAGGGGAACACTTTCTCTGTCGGCTCTGGAGGAAGGTCCGTGTCATCAATCTTCCTTTGGTCTGGGAGCTTGTCTGCGCAGGAACCTCAGGTCCAAAGGACGCACTCTGCTCCCGGCACTGCTTTCTTGGTGGTATGAGGTTCTCATGTGTTTCTGCTCGCTTTTCTCTTTTATATCTCAAAAGAGATTGGATTAAGACACTATCTAATCCTGTAAAGCTCATCTGCATAACCTCATCACAGTGATAGAATTTGCAACACATACGGAGATCACATATAACTTCATCATAGTGATAGAGTTTACAACACATAAGGAAATCACATCAGATTACACAGTCATACAGTACTGGGAATCATGACCTAGCCAAGTTGCTACACACATTTTTTGGGGGACACAATTCAATCCATGACACCAACCAAACAAAGTGATTTGTATCTTTACTTCTACTTATATTTCTCTTCTGGTCCCAAGGAAGTGATATCTCCTATTTTCCAACATGAATTATTCCATCTGTACTTTGATCCTTACTCTGAATCACTTCTACAATATTTGTCCATGAAGTATGTCCCTTGTATTGTATTTTTTAGTTAAAAATTTAATTCATTTAATTTTTAATGAGTTATGCATACACATAGTTCAAAAATCAAAAAGTTTAAAATAGTATATTGTAAAAACATTCTCTTCAATCCTGTCCCAGATTTTCCCATTCCTATCTCCTTAATCTCAGGAAATCACTATTAATAATTTTTATGTATATGGTAGTAGTTTCTTTATGATAATGTATTTTTAATTTTTTGTTTTATTTAATATTATGCTTAGCTGTTTTTAATTGAAAATGTAAAAATCAATATAAATTCATATATAATGGTAATAAATAATACAGAAAAATATTTTGTACACTTTGCCCAAATGCTAACTATTGCAAAACTATAGTAAAATATCATGAACATGATATTGATACAATGACACAATACACTGACCTTATTCATCTTATTTAGATTTATCCTGTTTTACTTGTACTCATCTGTTTGTGTGAGTGCGTGTGGAAGCTCTATAGAATTTTACCATATGTGTAAGCTCTTCTTGTATCCACCACAGTCAAGATACTGAACTATTAGAACACCAAAGGATCTCTTTTGGTCCACTTTGATAACCACACTGACCTTCCTCCAACTCTTACTCCCTCCAGTCTTTAACATCCGACAACCACTAATCTCGCCTCCATTTCTAAATTTTGTCCTTCCAAAACTTACATATAAATGCAATCATACATTTGCAACTTGCTTTTTTTCATTCAACAAAATTCCCAAAATTCCCCAGAGATTCATCCAAGCTCCTGTGCATCAATTGTTCTCTCTTTTTTATGGTTGAGAATTTTTTGTGTCTAACTTCATGAGATACATAAATAAAATAACAAGCTTCTCTCCCACTTTATTTTTTTTTAATCATACATTTTATTATATTTTAGATGAAGGTTTACAGAGCAAAGTAGCTTCTCATTAAACAATTGATACACATATTGTTTTGTGACATTGGTTACTATGCCTACGACATGTCAATGCTCCATCCTTCTAGACCCTGGGTTCCCCATTACTAGCTTTCCTGTCCCCTTCTACTTTCTCGGTCTTGCCCCTGGGATGCTGTGCCCATTTAGTCTCGTTTTATCTAATGGGCCTGTCTAATCTTTGGCTGAAGGGCAAACCTCAGGAATGACTTCAGTATTGAGTTAAAAGGGTGTCAGTGGTCATACTCTCTAGGTTTCTCCAGTCTGTCAGGCTAGTAAGTCTGATCTCTTTTATTTGCATGTGAGTTAGAATTTTGTTCTATATTTTTCTGCAGCTCTTTCCAGGACTATCTATGGTGATCCCTGTCACAGCAGTTGGTAGTGGTAGCCAAGCACCATCTAGTCGTGCTGGACTCAGTCTGGAGGAGGCTGTGGTTGTTGTGGTTCATTAGTTCTTTTGACTAATCTTTCCCTTGTATCTTTGGTTTTCTCATTCTCCCTTGCTCCAGACGTGGTGGGACCAGTGTAGTACCTTCAATGGCTACTAACGAGCTTTTAACACCCAAACATTACTCACCAAAGGAGGATGTACAACGTTTTCTTTATAAACTATATTGTGTCAGTTGAGCTATGTGTTCCCCAAGACTATGGTTCCCAGCTCTCAGCGCAGTAATTCAGTCCCTCATGGAGTTTGGAAGTGTCTATGGAGCTTCCATGACCTTGCCTTGGTCAAGTTGTGCTGGCTTCCCCAGTGTTGTCTACTGTCTTACCCTTCACCAAAGTTACCACTTATCTATTGTCTATCTAGTGTTTTTCCCTTCTCACCCCTCCCCTCCCTCGAAAACATCAAAGATTGTTTCTTTTTGTGAGTAAACCTTTTGGTGTGTTTTTATAATAGTGATCTCATTCCATATTTGTCCTTTTGAGATTGACTTATTTCACTCAGCAAAATTCCCTCCAGATTCATCCATGTTGTGAGATGTTTCACAGATTCATCAATATTCTTTATTGCTGCATGGTATTCCATTGTGTGTAGGTACCATAATTTGTTTATTCATTCATCTATTGATGGGCACTTAGGTTATTTCCATCTTTTTGTTATTGTGAATAATGCTGCAATGAACATGGGTGTGCATATGTCTATTTATGTGATAGGATATATTCCAAGGAATGGGATTGCTGGATCATATGGTATTTCTATTTCCAGCTTTTTAAGGAAGCTCCATATCATTTTCCAAAATGGTTGTACCATTTTGCATTCCCACCAGCAGTGCATAAGAGTTCTAATCTCCCTTCAGCCTCGCCAACATTTGTTATTTTCTGTTTTTCACATTCATGCCAGCAATGTCGGGGTGAGATGGCTATCTCACTGTGGTTTTGATTTGCATTTCTCTAATAGCGAGCGATCGCCAGAATTTCCTTGTGTGTCTGTTAGCTGCCTGAATGCCTTCTTTGGTGAAGTATCTGCATAACCTTTGCCTATTTTTTAACTGGTCAAATTTTATTGATTAAATAAATGATCAGTATTGGAATCAGATTAAGTCTAGTAATGGGATTGTTGTTGTTAGGTGCCATCAAGTCAGTTCCGACTCATAGAGACCCTATGTACAACAGATCGAGACTGCTTGGTCCTGTGCCATCCACACAATCATTATTATGCTTGAGCCCATTGTTTCAGTCACCATGTCAATCTACCTCTTTGAGGGTCTTGCTCTTTTTCACTGACCTTCTACTTTACATAGTATGATGTCCTTCTCCAGGGACTGATCCCTCCTGATAACATGTTCAAAGTATGTGAGACGTAGTCTCGCCATCCTTGCTTCTAAGGAGCATTCTGGTTGTACTTCTTGCAAGGCAGATTTGTTTGTTCTTTTAGCAGTCCATGGTTTATTCAATATTGTTCACCAACACCACAATTCTAAGGTATCAATTCTTCTTCGGTCTTCCTTATTCATCATTCAACTTTCACATGCATATTAGGCAATTGAAAACACCACGGCTTGGGTCAAATATGCCTTAGTCTTCCAGCGACATATTTGCTTTTCAACACTTTGAAGAGGTCTTTTGAAGCAGATTTGCCAAATGCAATGCGTCGTTTGATTTCTTGACCGCTGCTTCTATGAGTGTTGATAATGGATCCAAGTTAAATGAAATCCTTGAAATTACAGTCTTTTTTCCATTTACCATGATGTTGCTTATTGGTCCAGTTGTGAAGATTTGTTTTCTTAATGCTGACATGTAATCCATACTGAAGGCTGTGGTCTTCGATCTTCATCAGTGCTTCAAGTCCTCTTCATTTTCAGCAAGCAAGGTTATATCATCTGTATATCTCAGATTTTTAATCAGTCTTCCACCAACCCTGATGCCTTGTTTTTCTTTATGTAGTCCAGTTCCTTGGATTATTTGATTGACATACAGATTGAATAAGTTGGTGAAAGGATACAATCCTCATGCACAGCTTTCCTGTCCTTAAATCACGCAGTATACCCTTGTTCTCTTCGAACAACTCCCTCTTGATCCATGTACAGGTTCCTCATGAGCACAATTAAGTGTTCTGGAATTCCCATTCTTTGCAGTGTTATTCATGTGCATAATTTTTTATGATCCACACAGTCAAATGCCTTTGCACAGTTAATAAAACACAGGTAAACATTTTTCTGGTATTCTCTGCTTTCAGCCAGGATCAATCTGACATAAGCAATGATATCCCTGGTTCCAAGTTTGCTTCTGAATCTGTCTTGAATTTCTGGCAGTTCCCTGCAGACATACTGCTGCAGGTGCTTTTAAATGATCTTCGGCAAAATTTTACTTGAGTGTGAGATTAATGATATTGTTGGATAATTTTTGCAATTGGTTGGATCACTTTTCTTGGGTCCAGCATACATATTGATCTCTTCCAGTCAGTTTGGCCAGATAGCTATCTTACAAATTTCTTGGCGTAGATGAGTGAACACTTCCAGTGCTGCAGCTGTTTGTTGAAACATCTCAGTTGGTATTCTGTCAGTTCCTGGAGTCTTGTTTTTCTTCAATGCCTTCAGTGCAGCTTGGACTTCTTTCTTCAATTCCATCGGTTCTTGGTCATATACCACCTGCTGAAATTGTTGAACATTGACCACTTCTTTTTGGTATAGTGACTCTGTGTATTCCCTCCATCTTCTTTGGATGTTTTCTCTGTGGTTTAATATTTTCCCTGCAGAATCCTTCAATAACGCAACTCGAGGGTTGAATCTTTTCTTCAGTTCTTTCCGCTTGAGAAATGCCGAGAGTGTCCTTCCCTTTTGGTTTTTTATCTCCAGGTCTTTGCATATGTCATTACTTTGTCTTCTTGAGCCACCCTTTGAAATCTTCTGTTCAGCTCTTATACGTCATCATTTCTTCCGTTTGCTTTAGCTACTGGACGTTCAAGAGCAAGTTTCAGAGTCTCCTCTGACATCCATTTTAGTCTTTTCTTTCTTTCCTGTCTTTTTAATGACCTCTTACTTTCTTCATTTATAATGTCCTTGATGTCATTCCACAACTTGTCTGGTCTTCTGTCATTAGTGTTCAACGCATTAAATCTATTCTTGAAATGGTCTTTAAATTTATGTGGGATATACTTAAGGTCGTACTTTGGCTCTCATGGACTTGTTCTAATTTTATTCAGCTTCAACTTGAACTTGCATATGAGCAATTGATTGTCTGGGTGTGGGAGTAAACTTCTAATATAAATCCACAGGTTCACTGGCTTGAATACGAGAGGACAGAGTTTGAAACTGGTATGACAGCAGGAAAGTAAGGTAGTATTAAAAAATATAGAGAACCAAATTGTGCCATGTGCACAAACTGCCCAATCCTCTGGTTGATGCCTAAAGTATACTTTTACAGAGTAAAATTCAAGGAGTATATACAATATACAAATTTAAAGTAGTAAATAGAGATTTCAACTCTTATCCATCAGAGGGATGAAAGACTTTGAGGTTGGAAAATAGCCAAGCTAATTGGAAAAATAACAAGCAACATTATTTTTTGAGAAATAACAGAAGTCAGACTCTCAATAATACATTATTCAAAATCTGTGGGAAAGGCAATCATTAGAAATTACACACATACACATACACATTATGAGATTCAAGAGGGAAATTAAAAAGGTATTCTATTAAATATCTACTTAAGAGAACGTACTAATAGAAGAGCAGACAAACATACAAGGCAGAAGATGTATAGAAATAAATAGCAAAAGGGTAGGCGTAAAACCTACTTTATAAGTATTTATATTAAATGTCAATGAATAAAATACTCCAACCAAAAGGCAGAAATTGGTAGAATGGACCGATGATAGTAATAATAATAATAATAACCATTATACAACTATATGTTGTCTACTAGAAAGACTATTTAGATTCAAAGTTACAAGTAGGTTGAAATCAAAGAATGGAATAAGTTATACCCTGAAACTTTAAACAAAAGAGAGCTGGAGTGGTTATAGTACTATCAGGCAATGTACACATTAAGACAAATACTGTTACTAAAGAAAAACAAGACATTTTAAATGCTTAATCTACCATGAAGATATAAAAAATATAAGCATATATACACCTTTCAAGAGAGTCCCAAAATATGTGAAGTGAAAAATGATGGAATTGAACTGATTAAGAAAAAAATCAACAATAGTTGTGGAAAATTACAATATTCTACTTTCCATAATGGATACAATAACTAGCTGAAGATCAACAAGTAAATAGCCTACTTAGACAACACTATAAACCAATCTAACAGACATCTGGAAACCCTGGTGGCATAGTGGTGAAGAGCTATAGCTGCTAATCAAAAGGTCGGCAGTTGGAATCCACTGGGCACTCCTTGGAAATCCTATGGGGGAGTTCTACTCTGTCCTATAAGGTTGCTATGGGGTGGAATCAACTCAGTGGCAACCGGTTTGGTTTGGTTTGGTTAACAGACATCTTTGCAACACTTCATCTAACAACATCAAAATAAACAATTGTTTCAAGTGGTCTTGGAGTATTCTCCAGAAGAAACAATACAACCATAAAGTAATCCTCAATAATTATCAAATAATTAAAATCATACAAAGTCTGTTTTCCAACCACTCAGAAATCACAAACAGTAAGGAATTTGAGGAATTCACTTATATGTGGAGATTAAACATACACTCCTGTGGTGCAATTAATTACTTTGTGCTTGGCCTTTCTAGCCATGGTCCTGTAACTCCCACATATGTGATTGTGTGATCCTGTAATTGTAGCCTACCAAGAGGATTACTCAGTTTTGCCTTAAGAGAAAACCAATTCCAGAGCAGAGAGGAGCTCACCACCACGAAGATAGAAGAGACCCAGCAACAGAGACCTGGCAGCAGGGGACGGTGAGGTGGGCTTCCTAGTCCATGGAGAAAGAAAGCTGAGTTCCTTTGGACAGAGACTAAGGATCAGGGAGAGGCGTGCCTGTGAGCATGCCTGGGAAGAGGTTATCTTAATGGAAGAGCTGTATCCTGAGTGTTCTTCAACCTGGAAAAGCAGTATAAACTAAAACCACAACTAGCACGAGGAAGTGAATAACAGTAGAGCAAAAATAAATGAAATACACATGCAAAAACAATAGAGAAAATCAACAAAATTAAAAACGAGTTTATTGAAAATATCCACAAAACTGAAAAATCTTTAGTGAAACTTATTAAGATACAGGAGGAAACACTCAAATTACTAAAATCAGGAATGAATGGGGTCATCAGCCTTGGTCTTACAGAAATAGCAGTGATGATAAATACTATAAACAAGTTTAGGCCAACAAATTGGATACAGTAGATTGTACGGAAAAATTTCTAGAATGATACTATCAAAGTGACTAAAGAAGAAAAGAAAATAAGAATAGACTTATAAAAATTAAGGATATTTGAACTAGTAATTGTTTTTTCCCACAATAAAAGCCCAGGCCCAAATGGCTTCTAACAATTATTCAAATAAAAATCAATGGAATTCTTTAGAAACTCTTTTAAAGAAATAAAATACATCTCAAATCATTCTGTGTGCCCAAGATTACCCTTATATTTGATACATTTGATGAGCAGCAGGAAATATCACTCATCTGTATTTTACTTTAATAATTCCTAAACATCAATGCCTATATTGATGAGGTCTTTGAAAATATTATGTATTCTTTCTGAGTAAATAGTGGGATGACTTAAGATAAAATATTTTAAATTAAACTATTTACTAGATTTTCTATAAAATAACATAAAGTCGAACTTCATATAAGTTCTATTTCTGCAATTAAGATGGGTGCTTTTCAAAGGGGTGGAAGTATTTTTGAAATGGCTAGAAAATGATTATTTTCACATAAATAAACAGAATATATATAATATACTTTTCTCAATTGGAATCTCTACCTGAATTCTTATTTCTACCTAGATACACTGTATTACTTCCCTCCTCAATCTTTGAAAATGGATTTTCTGATGAAAAGCTCTGTTAATTCCTGTTGGGAAAGATCTCATGAATTGGTACAGTTTCAAACTTGTAATGATGAGTCTTGTTAAGCCCAGCAAGAGGACGGGCCACTTTTCTTGGCAGCCACAGGAATCCAGTTGTTGGCATTGGTTTTAGGAACTATCTGCTCTGTGTGCACTGTTTCTGTTACAAGACACAGAGGTAAGGCTGCAGTCGTATTTATTCAACCCACTGCAACTACGGGAAACCCACTCAACTCCCATGTCTCAGATAATATAAAATTCATTTTTCCTTCAGTAACTAAACTTTCACAGTGAATATCCTTTTCAATGAATTTCCATCTGGAAGTCTAACCACATAAATCTAGTCAAGCAAGAGAAGCAACTTGAAAATGAATTTTAAAAACTTTCTCAGCACCGGTTAAGATCTGTAGTTACATAATCTACAGTTACAAGAAAGCCTTTCAGCTTTGTGTATACTAGCTATCATAAAATTATACATTTACGTGTTTTATAAAAACTATAGGGTTCTCTACTATTTTTAACAACATTGCTCTTACCTATGTTACGATCAGATGAAAATGACTGATACCTTTGACAAAGAAAGAAAAAAACAAACACAACAAAATGGAACAGAACTAATGTGAATTTTTCCTAAGGAAATGTTTGTGGTATGGAAGATAAGCTTCTAAAAATTTCACCCACCCGCACTTAGACAGCAATTCTAACTCTAGACAATATCAAACAAAACACAACAGCTGCATACTAGAAAATGAACAAAGCCGAAATATTTTGTGGGAAGTGGCAAGCATGGAATTTCCTATTTTTGTATCTTTGTACTGAGATAACTGCAATTTGGGGGCACAGAGGATAAAATACTAAGAGAACTATGGCATTACCAGTGGAAGGAGCCTAGAGCTCTCAGAGAGTCAGGGTTAGGCTGAAAAAAGGAGAGATCTAAAAAGGGAACATCAGATTATCTGTAAAACCTCTGTCCAGGAGACTGGGTGACCTCTGACCTGTAAACACATTGAGAAGACAAAAATACCCTTAACTGATATGTGAGATGATTTTTAAATTAAATCTCATCAAATTAACTATACACTTATGCAGAAATATTAAAATTTTTCAGAAAATATTACAGTTAAAATAATTATTCTTTTAACTTTATAATGAAACACAGACTCTATACAACATAAAATGCTCAGTTTGCTATTCAAAATTACTCAATATATTAAAAGCCAGAAATAAAACGTGGTCCATATATAAGTGAAACAACAGTCAGCAATAGTCAATCTAGGGATGACACAGATATTGGTATCAGATAAGGCTGTTAAAGCATCTACTGTAACTATGCTTAATGAGATTTTAAACGAAAAGGCTTATACAAGTGGAAAAATAAGAACGTTCGGCAGAGAAATGGGAAACGTAAGAATAATTAGAAAAGTTACACTTGGAAAATACAAAATATAAATTTAAAATTTAGTCTACGGGCTTAATAGTAAAATAGGGATGACAGAGGAAATGGGTCAAAAAACATGAAAACACAAAAAAGTTAATTATTTGATATCATAAATACAGAAGACATATAAAGAAACATAAACAGAACTTCAGGGACAAGTGAAACAATGTCAAAATATCTAATATACTGATCTCTGAAGTTTCAGAATGAGAGAAATAATGATGAAAAACATGTATCAGAGGAAGTAATGGCTAAGAAATTCCTAAATTCGAATAGCTGCAAAATTTACAGACTCCAGTAGCTCAGCATACTGCGAACAAAATAAATATGGAGCAAAAACATACCTAAACACCTCATAGTCAAAGCGCTAAAATCTAATAATTAAGGAAAAAAAAAAATCTTAAAAGCATACAGAGAAGATACTTTTCTTAAATGAAACAATAATACCAATATATTCAGTCTTCTCATAGAGACAGTGAAAGCCACAGATATTAGGAAAAAAATATTTCAAATACTGAAAAAATAACATCTATGCAATGTTCTAAATCGGACAAATGATCATTCAAGAATCAAGTCAAAACAAAGGCAATTTCAGGTAAGGAAAAACTAAAGGAATTTGTTGTCAGGGGAACTGCACCAAAAGAAGTGTGAAGGGGTGTCATTAGATGAAGCAAAATAAATTATACCAGTGGGAAATTTAATCTTGAAGAACAATTGAAGAGCATTGAAAATTCTCTATACCTCTGTAAATGTAAACATGTTTTTCTCCTTAATTTCTTTACATCACCTAGGATCTTTTAAAATAAAATTCAGAACCCGGTATGATAGATCTATTAATATTTGCACCTGTAATATATTTTATAACTGTAGCATACATAATAATGGAGAAGTTAAATAAATTTATATACTTATATGATTTCTACATTTTATGTGACCACAATTAAGTTAAATTATAAACCAATATCCATAAGCTGTTTAAGAAAAAATGTTTTGAAAATTAATAGCACACTTCTAAGTAATCCATAGGTGGAAAAAAAATCACTAAAGATTTAAGCTAGTATTTTAAATTAAATGATATTGAATGTACTATATATTACAATTTTATCTAAAATAGTGTTTGTAGGCATTTTTTAAAAAATACTTTCATTAAAAACAAGAAAGAACTAGAATAAATAATCTAAGGTTTAACCCAGGAAACTAGAAAATGAGAGCCATAAAACTATTAAAGAAATTGCATATGTTAACAAAACATTTTTACCAACACAACTCCAAGTCCAGAAAGTTTAACTTCTAATTTCCACCAATATTCAAGGAAGAAATAATAGCTATTTTACAAGAATTCCTAGGAAAAATAGGAGAAAAAAATTCCCTAATGATTTTATAATATTGGCATAGACTAATACTAAAATCTGACAGACAATAACAAATAAATGTGGATTCATATTCCTATTTAATATAGGTATAAGAATTTGTAATACAATGTTTGAAAATTAAATTTAGAAATCTGTTAAAAATAACAGAGACAGGCATTATGCTTTGGCTAAATAAGATTCCTCCAAGAATGTAAGATTTTTTGAATGTTTGAAAATGAATAAATACAATGCACAGTATTAACACACTAAAAAAAAAAAGGAAACATATGACCTTCTCAACTGCTATAGAAAACAATTTAACAGAATTCAGCATTCACTTATGAAAAGAAACAAAATCCTCACAACTGGTCCAGTAAGCAACATCTTGATAAACAAAAGATTGAAGTTGTCAAGGATTTCATTTTACTTGGATCCACGGAAGCAACAGTCAAGAAATCAAAAGACACATTGCACTGGGCAAATCTGCTGCAAAAGACCTCTTCAAAGTGTTAAAAAGCAAATGTTACCTTGAAGACTAAGGTGTGCCTGACTCAAGCCATGGTGTTTTCAATCACCTCATAAGCATGCAAAAGCTGGATAATGAACAAGAAAGACGAAAGAATTAATGCCGTTGAATTGTGGTGTTGGAGAAGAATATTGAATATACCATGGACTGCCAAATGAACGAACAAATCTCTTTTGGAAGAAATACAACCAGAATGCCCTTAGAAGCAAGGATGGTGAGACTACGTCTTGCATACTTTGGACTTGTTATCAGGAGGGATCAGTCCCTGGAGAAGGACATCATGCTTGGTAAAGGAGAGGGTGAGCGAAAAAGAGGAATACCTTCCACAAGATATATTGACAAAGTGGCTGCAACAATGGGCTCAAACACAGCAACCATTGTGAGGATGGCGCAGGACCAGACAGTGTTTTGTTCTGTTGAGCATAGGGTTGCTACGAGTTGAAACCAACTCGATGGCACCTAACAACAACAAGAAAACTAGTAATAGAAGTGACTTTTCAAGCTACTGACAAGATAAAAAACATATATAAAAATGTAAAACTAATATCATGCCTGTTGTTTTTAACTTCATAATATTGAAACTCTCTCTTAAGTTTGAGAAGCCAACTTTTACCAGTTTTATTTAGCACTGTGTAGAGTTCCTAGCCATTACAATAAGGCAAAGACAATATATAATGTAAAATGCATAAAATTGTCAAAAAAAGATGCAAAACTGAAGGTGACATAGTTGTTTACACAGAAAATTTTAAAGAATCTACAAAAATTTTTAAAGAAAATACAAAACCCTTTGCTGTTGATTTGATTTTGAGTCATAGTGACCCTGTAGGACAGAGTAAAACTGCCCCTTAGGGTTTCCAAGGAGCGGCTGGTGGATTTGAACTGTCAATCTTTTGGTTGGCAGCCAAACTCTTAACCACTACGTCACCTTACTATAATGTTAAAGTAATCAAGACAATATTTTAAGGGTAAGACTATACATAAAGATTAGTGGAAAATAATAGAGTCCAGAAACATACTCACCTATGTATGGTCACTTGATATTTGTCAAAGATCTCAAAGTAATACAAAGGGGAAAATGTGGTTTTTTTTCAACAAAAGTTTCTGGAAAAATAGATGTACATATGGAAAGAGTGTACCTTCATCTTATAACTTATATAAAATGTCTCTAGATTTTTTTATATGACGCATAAAAATCACAAACCATAAGAGAAATCAAATTATAATTTAGCTTTATCAAAATTTAGAACTTTTTCTAATTGAAAGTAGCCATTCAGAAAATGAGAAGGCAACACATAAAACGGGGGAAAATAAATGTAATTCACATTTCTGACAGAACATGTGTACTGTGGATATATAAATAACTCTTATAATTCAATAATATAAACTCAAACACACCAATAAACCATTGGCAAAAAATTGGGCAAAAACTTTCAAATTTATATATATACGGTTAATAAGGAAATTATGGTGTACTCAGTATGATTAGTCATGGGAGAAATGCAAATTAAAATATCAATAAAATACCACTATAAAACAATTTAAAATGCTAAAATTAAAAACAATAACAAAATAAAAATTGAAGTTGCTAACTGTTGGTGAGGAGGCAGAAGAATTATTCTCTCATATGCTACTGGTGAGGGTGTTGTTGTTGTAGTGTACCATCCAGTCTATCCCAACTCCTAGGGACCCAATAGGACAGAGTGGAAGTGACCCATAGGGTTCCCTAGGCTGTAATACTTACAGGTTTCGTGGACTTGTATTAACTTTCTTTAGTTTCAACTTAAACTTGCATCTGAGCAATGGTTGATGTATTCTGCAGTTAGCTCCTGGCCTTGCTCTGACTGATGATATTGAGCTTTTCCATCATCTTTATCCACAAATGTAGTAGATTTGATTCCTGTGTATTCCATCTGGCAATGTCCATATGTATAGTTGCTCTTTATGTTGTTGAAAAAAAAGTGTTTCCAATGAATAGGTTGTTGGTCTTGCAAAATTCTATCATTTAATCTTCGGCTTTATTTCTCTCATTGAGGACATATTTTCCAACTAGTGATCCTACTGATGTGCTCATGCTGAACCTGTACATAGACTAAGAGGCAATTATTTGAACAGAAAAAAGGGAATACTGCATTGTTTAAAATCAGGAAAGGTGTGTGTCAGGGTTATATGAAGACGAATGCAGCAGCAGGATTCGTGGAAGATTCATTAACAGCCTGCATATGCAGATGACACAACCTTGCTTGCTGAAAGTGAAGAAGACTTGAAGCGCTTACTGATGAAGATCAAAGACTATAGCTTTGAGTTTGGATTACAACTCAATGTAAACAGAATAAAAAACCTCACAACTGGACCAATAACAACACAATAAATGGAGAATCCATTGAAGTTGTCAAGGATTTCATTTTACTTGGATCCACAATCAATGCCTATGGAAGCAATAGTCAATAAATCAAACAACATATTGCATTGGGCAAATCTACTACAAAAGACCTCTTTAAAGTGCTGAAAAGCAAAGATGTCACTTTGAGGACCAGGATGCACCTGACCAAAGCCATGGTATTTTCAATCATCTCATATGCATGCAAAAGCTGGACAATGAATAAGGAAGACTGAAGAATAATTTATATCTTTGTATTATGGTGTTGGCAAAGAATATTGAGTATACCAAGGACTGCCAGAAGAACAAACAAATCTGTCTTGGAGGAAGTACATCCAGAATGCTCCTTAGAAGTGAGGATGGTGAGACTTAGTCTCATTTACTTTGGACATGCTATCAATAGGGACCAGTACCTGGAGAAGGACATCATGCTTGGTAAAATAGATGGTGAGCGAAAAAGAGGAAGACCCTCAACAAGATGGATTGACACAGTGGCTGCAACGATCGGCTCAAACATAGAAACTATTGTGGGTATGGCACAGGATTGGGCAGTGGTTCACTCTTTTGTACATAGCGTCCCTTTCACTGGAATGTGCACAAATATGGATTTCTTCCAATCAATTGGCCAGGTAGCTGCCTTCCAAATTTCTTTGCCAAGACAAGTGAGCAAGTCCAGTGCTGCATCCATTTGTTGAAGCATCTCAGTTGGCATTCTGTCATTTTCTGGAGCGTTGTTTTTGGCCAAAGCCTTCAGTGCAGCTTGGATTTTTTCCTTCAGTACTGTCGGTTTTGATTGTATGCTACCTTCTGAAATGGTTGAACATCAACCAATTCTTTTTGGTACAGTGACTGTGTATTACTTCCAGCTGCATTTAGTTTAGGCTTATTTTCCCCACAGAGGCAAAAAATTTCAGTGTATCCAATACCTTTTAAATTATGAGGATTTCTACACTGGCTGTTTGGAACAGGCACTATTGCCAGCCTTGGGTGAGTTCAAAGAATCATTCTCTTCAGTTATTTTGGATATTTATTCCCAGCCTCAGACACAGAGCTGACTACTCAAATGGGATCCTCTTAAGAGACCTTGAGTTCTCTGTATGATGTGCCCTGTTCTTCTTTCCAATGTTTTGTACTGCAAACTAGATACATTGGCCTCCACAGTTTTCCACAGCAGGAACACTTGACCCTTTATTTGTTCCCCTACTTGTTCTGAAATCTGACTACTATCACCAGCTAACATGCTGAGGCAATTGTAGGATTCTTCTCATTTTTTTTTTTTTCCTTTCTCTAAAGGATTGTTGGTATTCATTGACATCATGTAAAATTCTTGAGAACTATCATTTAAATTTTTTTTTCTTGTTCAGGTTAGAGGATAAATTTTATCTGTGTTACTACTTTTTAGTCAGAAGCACACGCTTCAAATAAAGATATTCTCAATGGATATGCAAATATAGATCATATATTTGACCTTATTAACATGGTTCTCTTGCTAAACAAGTTATTCTAAAATGAAAACTCAATGTAGTATATAGTTACTTGGGTCTGTGGAATAAGATTTTCTAACAATATGCATTTGAATGTAAGGCAGGATTTGTTAAAGTACAGATTATTTTATTTTTTCCAGAGAAAGCCATGATTATAAGCCAAATGGTTATAACTGATAGTCAAATAAATACAGAATTGTTCTTTATAAAGTTAAATTGAATTTTGAGGAGGTATAAGAAATTATTTTATTAAGTATGACCTGTAAGAAATAATGTCATTAAAAAAATATACATACCCTCTTCTCACTTACCAATATGGTTAGGTTCGAAAGACCAGGTCATTATGTGAAATCAGTGTTACATAAAAATGGAGAATGACCACATGACATCACAAAATGGAGGATAACTACATCATCACATAGCTGTCAGATTATATCATTACATAACAGCCAAGTTACATATTACATGACTGCCAAACCACTGAGAATCATGGTCCAGCCAAGCTGACACATAACCTTAACAATTAAAGCCAGTGTTACTTTACTTGTCACCTCAGTGTTTGTTACTGCCAGACATATGTCGTGGATGCAAAAAATAGTCAGATAGTGGATTTTTTACTATTGTTGTGAATGCAAAATGCCAGATAACGAGATAGTCGATAAGTAAGGAGAAGGTGTAACTATAGGTTATTTTAGGTTATTATTTTATTAATTCACATGTGTGAATGGCACTATAAAAAACTTTGTTTGAAATGAATCCGTTGCAAGAGGAATATTGTGATAAGCCACAAAAAAGATTATCTAATTGACGAGAAAAGTATTTTCTGAAGTTACGACTTCCAAAGATATCCTTCAGTTAATGAGCATGTTGAAAAATATAGTAAAATATTTATTAAGTCAAACTATCAAAAAATAGGAGCTCTTCTAACTCACACAAAAAAAAAGACCACATTTACTGGCCTAAAGGAGACTGGAGAAACCTCAAGAGTATGGCCCCCAGACACTCTTTTAGCTCAGTGGTGAAGTTACCTCCGAGGTTCACGGTTCAGCCTGGGAGTGGAAAGCCCCATAAAATCAAATGAGACTAACGAGGTACAGGAGTCCAGTGACAAGGGCCAGAAGGCAGAAGGGGACAAGGAAGCTGGTGATAGGGAACCCAAGTTTGAGTAAGGATATTGTTGATGTGTTGTGAGATTGTTAACCACTGTCATAGGGCAACATTTGCAGTAACTGTTAAATGAGAAACTATTTTTTTCTGTAAGCCTTCATCTTAAGTGAGAATAACAGCACGATTGGAAGAGCGTAGTCAATGTCACTGAACTGTGTACGTAGAAATTTTTGAAACGGTGTATCTTTGGCTATGTGTATTTTCACCAAAAAAATGGTTGAGAAATTAGAGGGTTAATATGTTGTGGGGTTGTTAACAAATGTCATAAAACAACATGTGTACTACTGTTTCATGAGAAGCTATTTGTTCTGTAAGCCTTCACCTGAAGTACAATAAAATATTAAAAAAAAGAAAAAAAATAAAAAAAGAAATAGGAGCCCTAGTGGTGCAGTGGTTAAGAGCTTGGCTACTAACCAAAAGGTTAACAGCTCAAATTCACCAGCTTCTCCTTGGAAATCCTATGGGACAGTTCTACTCTGTCCTACAGGGTCACTATGAGTCAGAATCAACTCCACAGCAATGGGTTTTTTGGTTTTTATCAAGAAATATAAAATTCATGTTATCTATATCAATCTGTATGTGTATGTATCTATATCTGTTTATTTACCCGTCTAGATATTTTTATATTTATACTCTTGGGTATTTGAAATAAAACAAAAATTCTATACTACATGTTTTATGCTTTTGGCATTTTTTATGTTTTATTTTCCCTCTAAATACACTCTTGGATTCCCAGAGTACAGAGAATTCTAAGAATGGTCTTTGTAACCTAAATGGTAGATTTGTTCTTGACTAGGCAGTTACAAGATTTTTATCAGAACTTATGTTTAACTATCAGGTAGAGAATACTAAAAAATCAATCTGAATATGCATAGGCCTATAGATGGTATATTAATGCATAATTTCTTGCAAAGGGAGAGATGAGGGAATTATGTTTTACTGTATTATCTCAACCTAAATGACTTGCAGAATCATATTTCAGAAAACTGAGAGAAATACTTAAATCATAACATATATCTCAAATTGTCTGGATCTATGAAAACTTACCAGTGCAAAACATTTATGTATCAGTCAGTTCTACCTCCACACTTGCATTTTTCTTATTTGACTATGAACATTTTGAAAGTAATAACTCTGTTGTACTCATTTTGCACATCTAGCAACTAGCATTGTGTCTTGAAGTTTTAATAGAGTAAATAAATGTATTTAATATTACTGAGTTTTAGATTATTAATAGACCTTCTATTCTAATAAATACTTCTAATAAAAGACCTTTCAAATATATTTAAGTCTATCAGTATTTGGCACGTATACTATCTATATTAAGGTATCCTTAGCAAAGATACAGCAAACTAGAATGTGATATTTCTTTATCACTTATGAATTTCTGATTTCACAGTAAAATTCAAAACTATAAAAAAATACTTGAACATTAGTTGATTTCACTTACCTAAATAACAACCCCCATTTTTATACTTATAAAAAATGCCATTCTAAAATATCTGGCATGTAAATATGAAGAAGCGCCAAGTAAAATTTTTTTAAATTGTTTCTGTACATGACAAACCTTGTCACTCAAATGTATTTATTCTATGAAATAAGTTCAGCTAGTTATTTATGCTATTTTAAAATAATACTGAAATTAAAACGATCCCAATATTCCCCACTGAGAATGGAATTAAAAGCTTGTATCTTTTCTCTGACTCTATTTTTTCTCCGTGGTTTTTCTAAATATTATTCTATTGTCCACTTATTGATTGACTCACATATTTATCAATAAGTAATTGATTGCCTACTACATATGGTAGCTGTATTAGCTGAATGGAATAAAAGTTGAATGAGACACATACTTTGACTTTAAGAAAACTCACATTGAAATCAGTATCATAGGTAAATCTTAATTCTAACAGAATGAATTGAATTGTTGAATTAGATTTCTCAGAAAATGGAGTGATACAGAAATTCAGAATTGTAAGTTATTAGTTTTCTTTGTAAGGTTAAGGAAGCTTTTATAGTGGAAGCAAGACTTTGATTATCCCTTATTAAAAAAAAAAAAGTAGTATTTTTCCAGATGGCAAAACAAGCCAGGCATTCTAAATACTGTAAATAAAAGCGTTTGCATATGGATGTATGTCTAGTGATTCAAGAACACCAAATGACTAGAATGGAGGGCTAAGGTAAGTTATGTTTGAGATAAAAGAGAAAATAGACTGGAATTCCCTTCAAATAATTTGAAATTTTATTTTGGTGACATTGGAGAATTCACAAAGTTTTGAAAAGAATATTGATTATATGATTACCTTTGTTTTTCAGGTAATTTCAGATATTTCTGTTGACAGTTTCTGATTTCAGCTGAAAAAAAACAGAGATGTAGAGAATATTCTCTAAATATATTAATATATTTTTCTAGGAAAGAAATCATAAGCAACTAAGATAGTATATTGGCATTGAGAATTAGGGAAATATTATTTCTTGGAAAACAGGAAGATGCATTTACTTTTTTCATATTTTCATTTTTTAGGTAGCAATGTGCAGTGTGATTAATCACTTTTGTGTGTGGCCTTGCTAGCCATGATCTTGTAACTCCCACCCAGATGATTGGTTGGGTTGTGCAGATAAAATAATTGTGGCCCACCAAAGGGATTGGTCAGTTTTACCTTAAAAGAGAGTCAATTACAGAGCAGAGAGAAGAACCCATCACCACCAAGGAAGGAGAGACTCGCAGCGGAGACCGGCAACTGAGACTGGCAGCAGAGACCAGCAGCAGAGACCCACAGAAGACAATGCAGTGGGCTTCCCAGCCCATGGAGAGAGAAAGCTGAGTGCCTTTGGGGAGAGACGTAGAGCCAAGGAGAGGCGTGCCTGCAAGCACGTTTCGGAAGAGGCTGTTCTGATGGAAAAACTGCATCTTTGAGTGTTCCTGGGCATGAATTGTAACCTGTTACTTCCCTAATAAACCGCATAATTGTGAGTATGGTCTGTGAGTTCTGTGTGCCCACTGCAATGAATTATTGAATCCAGCAGAGAAGTAGAGAGTGCTGTGTGTGGGACGGTTGGTATCAGAATTGGTAAAGATGGCGGAGAGAGGAAGCTTGTCTCCACCTCATGGGAGTCAGCCTTGTGCTGTTAATCTTGATTCTCCTTTCCCCCTGTGAAGTTAGAGGAAATCTGATGCCGCCCCCGCATCATTTTTACACAATAATTGGAATTTCTACTAGTTAAAAATGATAATTATACAATAGTATGTCTTGTTATACAAAAAAAAATCCATTCTTTTGAGATCTGTCTATACTGGATCAAATTGGCAACAGCAATTCTAAAGATTAGATAGGAACCTTAGGGAGCAGTGAATTCATGATAGTAGGGGAGGAACAACCCAGAAAAGGAGGGTGAGAATGGTTGCACAACTCAGAGAAGGTAGTCAATGTCACTGAAATGTACATGTAGAAACTTTAATTGGTGTATGTTTTTGCTGTGTGTATTCTCAACAACAACAAAGTAAAACAGCAATACATTCCCAACTCTCCTTCTTTCTCTGTTACTCTGAGTGAACAGAGACCAATTGTTTTACCTTGGATAGATGCTTGCAAGCTTTTAAGACCCCAGACACTACACAACAAACTGGAAGATAGAACAGAAGTACTAAATAGAATATTAGGTGAATTAACTGAGATATTCCATGAAAGCATGATCCTAAACCTCCACACCAAGACAAGAAATCCCATGAGGTGTTTGGTTGTACATAAACATCAGCAGCAGCTTTTTTTTTTTTATGTTGTTTTAAAAATTTATATCACATAACATTTGCCAATTAATGTAATACACCACATCAATGTTGTCGTTAGGTGCTGTTGAGTCGTTTCTGACTCATCGCAATGCTATGTACAAGAGAATGAAACACTGCCAGTCCTGTGCAAACCTCACAGTCTTTATGCTTGAGCCCATTGTTGCAGCCACTGTGTCAATCCATCTCATTGAGGGTCTTCTTCTTTTTCACTGACCCTCTACTTTACCAAGCATGATGTCCTTCTCCAGGGACTGATCCCTCCTGATAACATGTCCAAAGTAAGTGAGACTTAGTCTCTCCATTCTTGCTTCTAAGGAGATTTCTGGTTGTACTTCTTCAGTTTCTTCAACTTTGGCCTTAGTAGTTGGTGCATAAATTTACATAATGGTCATATTAATTGGTCTTCCTTGTAAGTGTATGGATATCATCCTGTCACTGACAGTATTGTACTTCAGGATGGATTTTGAAATGTTCTTTTTGATGATGAATGCAATGCCATTCTTCTTCAAGTTGTCATTGCCAGTATAGTAGACCATATGATTGTCCAGTTCAAAATGGCCAATACCAGTCCATTTCAGCTCACTAATGCCTAGGATATCGGTGTTTACGCGTTCCATTTCATTTTTGACGATTTCCAATTTTCCTAGATTCCTACTCGTACATTCCACGTTCTGATTATTAATGGATGTTTGCAGTTGTTTCTTCTCATTTTGAGTCGTGCCACATAAGAAAATGAATATCCTGAAAGCTTGATTCTATCTATATCATTAAGGTCTCTACTTTGAGGAGGCAGCACTTCCCCAGTTGTCTTTTTAGTACCTTCCAATCTGAGGGGCCCATCTTCTGGTGCTATATCAGACAATGTTCTGCTGTTATTCATAAGGTTTTCACTGGTTAATTATTTTCAGAAGTAGACCACCAGGTCCTTCTTCCTAGTCTATCTTAGTCTGGAAGCTTAGCTGAAACTTGTCTGCCATAGGTGACCTTATAAGTATTTGAATACCGGAGGCATAGCATCCAGCATCACAATAACATGCAAGCTCCCCTGTGTGGGGGCACCACATCAATATAGCAAAGGAAAAGAACCCCATGATCATCTCTAAAGATGCAGAGATTTCACAAATTTCAGCATCCTATCTTGATGAACAAGATTGGAATAGAAGGGATGATTGTTAATATGCTTAAGGGCATTTATGAAAAACCAACAGTCAACATTACAATTAATGGAGAAAGTTTAAGAGCTTTCCCCTTGAAACTGGGAACAAAACAAGGCCGCAGGCTCTCACCCCTCCTGTTCAATATTGTATTGGAAGTCCTAGCCAGCACAGGAACACACAAAAAGAAATAAAATTTTATCAAACGGGAAAAGAAGAAGTAAAATTACCTCTATTTGTTGGTGACATGATCTTATATATGTTGCTGTTGTTAGGGGCCTTCAAGTCAGTTCCTACTCATAACGACCTCATGTACAACAGAACAAAACACTGCCCAGTCCCATGCTATTCTCACAATTGTTATGCTTGAGCCCATTGCTACAGCCCCTGTGTCAAACCATCTCTGAGGGTGTTCCTCTTTTTCGCTGACCCTCTGTTTTACTAAGCATGATGTTCTTCTCTAGGGACTGATCCATGCTGATAACATGTCCAAACTGCATAAGACAAAATCTCACCATCTTCCCTTCTAAGGTGCATTCTGCATTCTGGCTGTTTTTCTTCCAAGACAGATTTGTTCGTTGTTCTGGCGGTCAATTGTATATTCAATATTCTTCGCCAACACCATAATTAAAAGAAATCAATTCTTTTTCAGTTTTCCTTATTCATTGTCCAGTCTTCACATGTATATGAGGCAATTGAAAATACCATGGCTTGTGTCGGGTACGCCTTAGTCGTCAAGGTGACATCTTTGCTTTTTAACACTTTAAATAGGTCTTTTGCAGCAGATTTGCCACATGCAATACATCATTTAATTTCTCAACTGCTACTTCCTTGGATGTTGATTGAGGATTCAAGTAAAATGAAATCGTTGACACCTTCAATATTTTCTCCATTTATCACTATGTTACTTATTGTTCCAGTTGTGAGGATTTTTCTTTTTTTTTATGTTGAGGTGGTATCCATACTGAAGATTGTAGTCTTTGATCTTTTATCAGTTAGTCATTCAACTCCTACATATAGAAAATTTTAAAATGCCCACAAGAAAGCTTCTAGAACTAATAGAGAAATATAGTAAAGTTGCAGGGTACAAAGTCAACAAACAAAAATCATTTGTTTTTTTTCTATACACTAGCAAGGAAAAATCTGAAATGGAAATTAGAAAAAAACAATTCCATTTAAAATAGCATACTAGATAATAGAATAAAATACATAGGAATAAATTTAACCAGGGATGTGAAAGTCTTATACAATGAGAATTATAAAACACTGATGAAAGAGATTAAAAAAGACCTAAGTAATTGGAAAGCTGTTCCATGCTCATGAATTGGAGGACTAGTAATATTAAGATGTCAGTACTACCCAAAGTGATCTACAGATTCTATGCAATCCTAATAAAAATTCTAACAGCCTTCTTTATAGAAATGGAAAAACCAATCCTCAATTTTATATGGAATGGTAAGAGGCCCCAGATAGCTAAAATTATTTTGAAGAAGAAAGTAGAAGGACTCACACATCTTGATTTCAAAACATATTATCCAGCTACAACAATCAAAGCAGCCTGGTACTGGTATAATATAGACCAATGGAATAGAATTGAGGGTCCATACATAAATCTTACCTTATTTTTTTAAATTTTCATCTTCTATTTTAACCATTTAAGGAATATCAGATTAAAAATTCAACCTAAATAAAACAAGTTGCTCTGCTCCTCAAAGTCATTTTTCTCAAGTTACAAACTTGAGAATATAATATCATTGTCCTCTTGGTATCTTTTCCTACTCACTCCAAACTTTATTTATTGCTTTTACTCATCTGTTTAGCTTATTTATCAAATTTTACATCAAGTCCTGATAACTCTCTGGATAAAATGTTTATTCAGTTTCTCCCTATTTATAACATGGGTGATATTTTTTAACTTCATCTTAAAAGAATGAAAAACATTCTGGAAATTCATATGAAAGACATACCTAACGCTGTATATATGTGGTGAGAACACCAGGATTAAAGTTCCAGAGTGCCAGCTCACCTAGAAGGTGGCATAGTGCAGCTGTTTTGAAAGTACGATTCTGGGGCCAGCAACATCAGCATTACCTGGGAATTTGCTAGAAATACAGGTTCCTTAAATATTAACTATGCATAGAATAGAGTTTTAAATAGCTCTCAGAATTATTTAAAAGTAAAAAAAATAGTAAAAGCGTAAGAAAACACTGTGGAGAACTGAATGAAAAAAAACAAAAATTGAAGTGAATGCTTAGAAGATAAAATGGACCATGATTTGGCACATTTAAAACGTTTTTAATAACATATTATGAGGTCAAACAGAATCTATAAAACTCTTTTAAAGGGGTTATAAAAGCAGCAAACACTATTGTTCTCTGCTTTATTGCTCAGTGTATTAAGCTTCAGTATAAAAGGTCTATCTGTTGTCAGCCTGAAAGTTACCTGTCACAAGACAAGCAACCTCTGGCACTTTGGAATTTCCTTTATTCACACAGCAGTCACTAGACATGATATATTAGATGCATGCTTTTTAACCCTGAAATTCAATTACTTTATTTCAAATTGTTGGATAAAGTGTAGAGGGCACCAGAACATGGAAAATGCAAGGTCTTTTTATTTTCTCATTCTTTGAAAGATTAAAAAATACGAATAATAAATACAAAAAAGTCTGCAGAGCACCACATGTTGTCAGACAGGGTTCCAATAACCCATCAGTGAAAGAGGTAATATCAACCGATTGAAAATGAATGAGACTTATTCCCTTTGAGACAAGTCTAACAAATAAAATGAAAGGGATTCAAGGAGAAATGAATATCAAGGAAGATTGACCTGTCTCACTGAGTCATGTTCAGGCTATTCAGCAGACTTTTATAAAAGTGAATGGATTCCAATTCATTTGTAATATTCAGACCTTCCCCAGCTTCCAAAATTTCTTGTGTATATTGGTATAGATATTATGACCAAAGTGAAAAATGCAAAGACACTCTGTTTGGCTGGCTTGATTTGTAGCATATTTGTTACCCAAATAGAGTCTGTGCCCCAGAGCAGTTGAGCCAATGAAACATACTCCAAGTCAGAGAGAATGAGAAAGTTTTATTTTAGGAGTTGTACAACACTAGGGATCTGACAGCAACACAGGCTGTCTCTATGGAGTCCCAAAAGGCATTTATACATTAGAGCTTATATATGATCTTCACAAAGGTTAGAAGTGTTGTTATACATTGTAAGGTAATTTCAAGAGACTATCATACTAAAGAGATACCTGGCAGACATTTCCATATCTGACATCTGGGCTCTAATCTTCCTGCGGGGGGGGGGGGAGGGGGCGGGGTGGGGTGGGGTTTGTAAGCCACAGGTGGCTGGACAGAGGAAACAAAGTCATTAACAAAGGTATGTGAAAAGGAGAAGACAAAGAAAAAAGAAAAAAAAAAAAAAACTTATAGGTTCATCCTGGCATTAGTTATGTCAAGCTCTCAGTCACCCATTTTGAAAAGGAGAAAATACGCTAGGGAGTATTCGGGTCACATATTCAAGTTTGCCACAGAAGCAGAAATGGAGTTTTAGTTAATAGAGGAATGGGTAGAACCCCTTGCACTGAATTCATAAAAAAATTTGACTAAAATTTGGAGTTACTGTTACAAATCAACAGATTATATAACTCTCATCTGTAACAAAATTTGTAAGATACTGTGAAATGTCATTCTCAATATCTGTTCATTTTGTGTGTATAATTTCTTGACAGTTTAGAGCTTTCTTAGGAGCCTTAGTTTTGAAATCCCTTTCAATACCCAATTATTTTCTCCTTTGAATTTTTTGTTGATATTATGTGTTTTCACTAATAAAAGCATGCTGATTAGAGGACTGATTCCAAATTTTTATTATGAGTTATATATTTTGGACTCATTATCTGGGATCCCATAGGTCCCAGTGGATGCTGGGCATAGTAAATCAAGGATAAAATCTTTTTTTTTTAATGTTTCTAATTTTATTGCTTGAAAGTTTGCAAACCATGAGGTAAAACTTGAAGACACCTGGCAATGACTGCACATATGTTTAATTCTAGTTTTATTCTTCTTAGCCTTTTTATTATTTTTCATGAAACTTTTTAAAACATGGTACAATGAACACCTTCTGACAGCAAAAGCAGTACTTACAGGCATTTTTATCTCAGGAAAATCACCACTACAATGCATTCTTCATTACTGTAAAAGCAGTAGTGACATGCCAAATAAATGAAACTAAAGGAATTAGAATCTGAGGAAAATTACCACTGCTCTGTACTCTTTATTATAATAAAAGCAATACTAACAGCTAAGAAGCAGAAAGACCTGCCCTAGAATGCTGCATAACGGCTCACAGCTATACATTCCAGCTGCTACATATGGAAGCAATGATTAAACCCTAAGATTGAATGTAGGGTAAGAATAACTTATAGGAGTTCCAATGTCTTGAAAAGTACCGCTGCAATTCATTATTTCTTGTTTCAAAGGCATTGTTTACTGTTCAGAAGGTAGAAAAGCAGGGAGCCAGTAACACCTGGAAACAATGAATGGCATCAAGGAGAAAATGGCCACTATGACTGAATGAAAACTGGCAGTAGCTTATTCTCATAATACATACATTCTCATGAGAACGTAGTAACTGGGAAACATAGTGAGGAAGCTTATCTCATAGAAATAAAGACAAACCTGTCAATAGTTTAGAAAATTCACGCACCCAGGAGGCATCACCTAAGGCAATGCTCAATCTGCGCAAAAATGAGGCTCCAATTCAGGGTTCCTGAGTTTCATGCATTTCAAAAGGCTCCCACTCTGAGGTTAAACATATTAAATCACCCTACCTCTTTTCCAAAGAACCCCAGTGGCATAAAAAGTAGGTGGGATACTGTATGTCCCAAGGGTTTTGAAAGGGATATTTCAGCAATGGGATAAAATATCAGCATGCTAATTCTACAGTCAAACTAATGCCCATAGTTAGGAAACATATAAATGATGTGTGAAACGTAGAGATGAAATATTTTGATTTCTACTAACTAATAACTTCTCTCATTTTGTCAGTAGAATTGACTATAATAAGTACATTGAGTGTACCAATCATTTGTCATCTATCATGTGGTTGTTTCCAACCCCTTTATAAATTTTAAAACCTACATCATTATTTAGTTTCAAATTATCAGCTAACTAAAATGCCAGTTTTCTCTCTGTAATAATACTAGGGCAGCAATAACAAATTACCACTAACTTGGTGGCATGAGAGCAATGGAAATTTATTCTCTCACAGCTCAAAATTAAGGTGCGTCTGCAGAGATGCACTGCTTCTGGAGGCTTTGCATCTTTCAGCTTTTGCTGGATGTTAACACTCCTTGGTTTGGGGCTTTATCATTCTAACCTCTGCCTCCATCTTCATATCACCCTCTCCTCTTCTGTGTCTGTCTGATTTTCCTCTCGTCATTTGATTTAGGGTCCACCAGATAATCCAGGATAAATACATCTTCTCAAAATCCTTCACTTAATCACATCTTTTGCCATATGAACTAACAGACACTCTTTTACCACATAAGGAAATACTCACAGGTTTGTGGACAAAGGTTTGTTTAGGCCCATCATTCAGCTCACTAATATCTCTTAACAATTACAAAATAAATTCCAGTTTATAAATGTTTAAAACATCATTTTAAAATGTAATTTATTATTAAATATGTTTGTCAAGGAATCCGGCAAAATGGCGCTCTAGGCAGAAGCACCACACCGCCCCTCCACAGCAAAGATTCAAAAAACTAAGCCGAACAGAGAATACAGCAATCCTGAAACCCTAAAACATCAAATGAAGAGATAAAGAACTCAGCCTAGCACCAAATAGAATGAGAAAACTAACAGAAAACAGAGAGCAAAGAGAGATTCATGCAGAGGTCCCCTACCAGCTAACGCAGGGCGGATCTGCCATCTCAGATTCCTATCGGAGACTAGCAAACAGGGAGTACGAGAAAGCAGCCTCATGGAGCATCGAACGGGAGACAAAACAACCGGTAATTTTTTATATATGCTTTCCCACTGCCTACCCTTCTTCACCCCGACTTGGCCTCCTCTGCTTCCCGTGCCCACAATCTCTTAACCGGGAAACATCGGCTGCTTGAATTCCACACACCCAAAAGGGCAGCTCTCTGAGTGCCATTTGTTGGCTGCTGGTGTTGCTTTTTTCCGCTTCT
>NW_004443949.1:30565827-30614368 GCF_000243295.1 Trichechus manatus latirostris
CATAAAAAAACGTTGAGAAGTTAGAGGGTTGATATGTTGTGGGGTTGTTAACCAATGTCATAAAACAACATGTGTACTAGTGTTTCATGAGAAACTATTTGTTCTGTAAGCCTTCACCTGAAGTAGAGTAAAAAATAAAAAATTTAAAAAAAAAGTTTGTCAAAAATGAAGATAATATTATGAGCTAACAAAACAGAATAGGCATTTTCGAATCTGAAGAATAATAATATTTTTTAAATTTAAGAACCACTTATCATTGAGTTCATTCCAATTCATGATGACCCCATGTGTGTCAGTGCAGAACTGTGCTCCATGGGGTTTTCAGTGCCTGATTTTTGGGAAGTAGATTGCCAGGCCTTTCTTCTGAGAAGATTCTGGTGGCCTCCAACCACCAACTTTTTGGTTAGTAATAAGTTCATTAACCGTGTGCATCACCCAGGGACTGTTCTTAATAGTTGTAGAAGAAAATGATTTCTCATTACCTGCCTCATGAGCTAATGGTGTTTGTCCAGAAACATCTTTGTTACCAATTTATGTTTCAAACAATATAGCCACAATAGTAAAGCAGAGTGCAGAGCCCAGTGATAACTGTTTTTAGAAAAAAATTCCATTTATCTTTGGTTGAATGTAAAACCTCAAATTATTACCTTAAGGAATTTTTATAATTTATTTTTCTTTTGATTCTAAAACTATTGATGATACCATTCAGAGACTTTTATAGTCAATATGCTGAATTTAAATTAAGTTCCCATGTTGAATGTTCTACAATATCTAGAGCAATAAAATTATAACATTTAGTAGCTTTCATTTGTCTATATATTAATGTATTGTAAACAAAATTGTCTGTAAACACTATGAATAAAATACGTGTCTTTTGGCAAAATATAAAATTTCAACCTGCTTGCTTTTTAAATATAAAACATCTTTCAGTTTTAATTACAGCTAGATATTACTACTTTATCTAACAATTATTAAATAGTTATATAACTTCTTTCTTGATACATTTAATAATAATTTAATTAGCTAGATTTTACTCTTTTACTCTCATTGGGGACTTTGTCCTTTAAATATGAATAACAAATAATTAAATAAAGCTAATTTTCTTCAACTCAGTCATGTTTACTTTAAGTATGTGATGAATTAATTATATCAAAAGCATATTTGTGATATACAGGTTACAGTAAATTATTCTTAAAATCCTATCAACTTCTACAGCAAGTACATACAGCCATTCAAATTTCCATATATAAATTTGAGTTTGAAAAAATAGTTACATAGAAAAATATAAAACCATTTATTTGAACAAAATGTGAAAATTCTGAAAGAAATCACTGGACAAACTGATGTAGAAATTGGAACAAGAGTTACATTTAAACAAGAAACCTGTTACCATCAAGTCGATTTCAAATCATAACGACCCTATAGGGCAGAGTAGAACTGCCCCATAGAGTTTCCAACAAGTGCCTGGTGGATTCAAAGTGTCGACCTTTTGGTTAGCAGCCATAGCTCTTAACCAGTATGCCACCAGGGTTTCTATCAACATTTAAATAACATTAGCTTATTTTTGCCATTTCTAAAAAGTCTCTAGAAATGTTTGTAGTGAAGGCATCAAGAGTATTTCAATAAATGACAAGGTAGCTTATTTTGGACTGAGTCTACAGAAGCACTGTATTGTAAACATGTTTCATAACCTGGTCATAAGTGTCATAACTGACAGTCTAATACTGCTAATAACTGCAACCTGAACAAAATGCAAACGTAATTGTGTGACACATTTTTATTTCTCCAAATGCAATCTTTGAAGCACTTTTATCTTAATTATTCTTTCCAGAATTCTCTCTTCTTAATGTTTCACATTTTAACATTAACACTATGACCAATTACCAAAATAAATAAATATAATTGAGCTCCCTTATATGTTCAGTTCAGTTTATCTGAAGTCTGTGGACTTAATACATTCCTGGAAGAAAATTAATTAGAAAAGATGACTATGCCAACTTTATCAATTTAAAATTTAAAAATTATAAATGGCAAGTTTTTCTGCATGTATATAATAAAATATATACTCTTAGCTTTTGACATTATTTTTGAAATGATCTTACAATCATTATCCATATACTGAATTTGACACTCCAATTTATATTATAATCAACACTAATTAATATTAATTAAAATTTTAATATGAACTATTTTCAATTATTTGAAGACTGAAAGTTTTAAAAATTTAAATTTTTTAAATATTTAGAGATAAGTATTACATTAAACAACATATAAAAGTGTCTTTATTTGAGAACATGTATTAACATCCAACAATAAATTTATTATAAACCTATCCACTATTCATATGATTACTTACCTGGTTTCTCAAATCCACAACATACCAATTTCCATGCCTTCCAGCAATACACACACACACACACACATTCACACAAACACACAAGGAAATAAGAAGGGAAATGCAATTTTCCCCAGCCCAACAATGCAACAAGTCTCAACAATGCATCAATAGAGCTGTAATAAATATCTGCATTAGATATCAAACAATACCGAATTGATTACTTGATGACGTTTTTACTTTTTCCACCAATGTATGTATATATGCTATACACTGATGTGTGTATGTGTTGTATACAGATTAATATATATCTTCTCTGTCATTAAAGACATAGATTCATTATATTCTCTATTTTTTTTTCTTTTTGACATATACTGTAAGCATACCCAACCCACCAGCAAGGATAGATTATACCTTACTTCTTCCAAGGCAATATGACTTTTATAAGAAATATTTGAACACAATGGATTTTGATTATTTCCCATAATTTTCTGCATTGTATTCTCATTATCATAGACTTATTGTTGCCTAAGTCCCCCCAAAATAAATATTTTCTGAAGTAATGCCTACTATGCTTTGAATTCATTCACAACATATTAACAAGAGATATTCCTGTATTAAGACACTCACTGTAGAACTTACATAACCAAAACCTAATGCTTAAATTTGAAATGTTTAATTTTCATATTGTACATAGATGTTTAATTTCTCCAGTCCAATCTTGATTAAGACAAGTTCCAGGGAAGCCATTCCAAGAGGAAAATGAGGGAAATTCATTTGTTCTCCTATCTAGGATATTAATCCAAATAATTTAATAATAATTTCAATGATAAAGTCTGTCTTTAACTGGATGCTATATGTCAAACAGAATCCTAAATTTTTTATATAACTTATCAGTTCATTTTATCCTTACATCAACCGTGTACAGTAATTATTAATATCATACTTTTACAGATAAAGAAACAGAAGTCCATAAAAATTACAGACAGTGTACATGGTCAAACAGCTATTGAAGACAGCATTCAAATTCTACTCCATAGCTATTCACTTAAAAACAAAACAAAACAAGAACAACAGACTCTACTTCCTCCTGTACTCATTTTCAGATTAAATATGATTTAATCTATTATGTGGACGCTTAAATTAGTAAAATAAACAAAACTTTCCACTTGTTGATCTTATGTGTTTCAGTTATAGGAAATCAGATGAAGCTTAAAAGGAAGAAATATATTAAATAAACCGGAGAGTTTAACAGCATATTCCTGAGGTCGAGCAACAAAAGAGTGTCCAAATTCTCTTACTCCGAGTAGAGGAGGCAGACAGTATGTAAATGTTATGAAAGAAATTACATGTTAAATTTCACATAATAATTGAATAGACAAGTTGAAATGTCATGTAGACAGGTAAAAATACATAATTAGAACATTAGTTCTATACATTCATATTTGTCTTTGTTAAAATCTGAAATATAAAGGTAGATGAAACTTAAGAGCATTAATTAAAAATTAAAGAAGAAACAGAAATGACATCACAGCCATTAAACCAACATTTACGGTATAATTCCCAAATAACCTTTCACAAGTTCTCAGTTGATATGGGACTTGTGTTTGCAACCAAAAAATTGCAAAATAGCTTTATTTTTGTGACTCACTCAAGGTGATGGCAAAGAGAGTGATGAACAGGTCTTATTTAGGAAATGAAAGAAAAAGTCTAAACGGAGTAAATAACTGATTTAGGCTTTGGAGTTTCGACAGGAAGCTCTACCTATTTTTTTTTTTTTTAAGCTCTGTAAAGAAACAAGAACCCAAAAATAGAAAAACAAAACAAAATACCATTAAAATGTAAGGGAATGTATTCATTTAGATTTTATTCCACAAATGTTAGGAAATATTCAGAGAAGATGTTACATTTGAACTCATTCTGAGAAGTAAGGGAAAACAGATATTGGAGAACTAGAAGTACACACGTGTTAATTTAAATCCTTTTATGATTCAGGTGATATGATAGATCATATATATTATCTTGTTTAATTATACCCACAAATATTGTTAATAGAAACATTATAGCCTAGCTTTTACAGAAAGTAAGTATGAGCTGGCATTGGCCTTTATCACTATTCTGTTCCAATTCCTCTGGAAGCAAAATATTTTGTAAGATCGTAAGAGTCCCCTAATAATCTTAAAATATTTTATTTTGAGCTAATCTGTAAATTAAAAATATTACTGTGAATATGGCCTGAAAAAAGAGACCTAATATTCCAGTTCCATAGTTTTACCTTCAAATCCAATGCATTTATTCTACAATAGAAAGCCAGTCTTGTAATAACTACAACCCCTGAGAGGTAAATGTTCTTGCTGCCAGCAACACCTGTGGCTTCCCTATCACTGCTCAATTCTGAAGCCATGTCTTGAGAAGGTGTGTCTAACTGGTGTGGTCAAGTTTGACTGCTGATGCCCTAAACACGTAAGTATATAATGGGGACATGTTTGTTCTGTTTTATTTCTTGAAAAGCTATAATTCATTAGAAAGATACCAGAGATGCTGGGCGCCCATAAAGGAACAAAAGTCCAATAAAGGGATCCTAGGCCCTCATATTGCATCCTATGAAATTAAACTCTTGTTCAAGCACTATCACTGGTGGATGAGAAGATAATAGCTGAGGGAGTTATACAAGTGGAGGAAATACCAAGTTGAGTAGAAACTTTAATCTGCATTGTTCTGGTAACATAGCTTTCTCTTCCCTCATTGTCACAAGTCTCTCTGTAATAAAGAAAATATATACAAAATAGAATAAATAAAAAACGACCCAAAAGGAAAGACTAATGAAGTATAGGTAAATATATTGCCACTAACACTGAAGCCAAAAAAAAAAAATTGAAGTTGAAAACTTGTTATTCAATGTTATCAGTAAAACCTTTAAACAATATTTTCTAATGCATATATTAAAGATTCCTTGCAGGATGAAGGTAAATCAGTAAATGATGCTAACATTCTACTTAAACTACTAGTATTAAACACTTCAAATACTTTAGTCAATTTACGTTTTTTAGTTTAAAAATATTTTGGTAAATAAACAAAATACAATTGTCTACGTTGTTGTTGTTGGGTGATGTCAAGGCAATTCGGACTCATAGCGACCCGTGTAACAGAGTAGAACTGCACCGTAGAGTTTTCTAGGCTGAGCCCTCATGGCGTAGTGGTTAAGAGCTCGCTGCTAACTAGAAGTTCAGTAGTTGGAATCCACCAGCTGCTCCTTGGGAACCCTATGGGGTAATTCTACTCTGTCCTGTAAGATCACTATGAGTCAGAATTGACTCAAAAGCAACGAATTAATCTTTATGGGAGCAGATCACCAGGTCTTTTCTCCTGAAGAGCCACTGAGTGGGGTCAAACTACCGAACTTTCAGTTAGCAGCCAAGCGCTTAACCATTGTGCCACCAGGGCTCCTTCCAATTTTCTATAGACTACATAAAATAAATTATTATTGTGAAGAAAATGAGAAGTTTGCTTCATACAGTGTACTATTTAACATTAAGGATTTTTTGGAGGAAAATTCTGCATTTTTATGATGCATGCTAATTGAACTTGATTACCTGTACTCACTTGAGGATACATTTTCATATGGCATGGACCCTCTGGCTTCCTTATATTATTACAACATTTTTATATAGGTGAAATTGGATGAAAACTTACAAGGAACACTTGAGGTATCAAAATGCCACATTTTAAAATAACTGTGTAATTGTTAATGAACAATAATAATATTATATAAGTTAATATGACACATTTAGACAAAAATACTTTCACTAACCAAAAGCAGCAAACAGAAGTTCAATGCTCAATAAACTTTGATGGTTGGATACATGGATGATTGACTGTTGGAGAAGACATCATAAGACACTTAGTTACATGTGAGCTGGACCTTATGAAAATATAGAACAAAAAATGTTTCTTCTTCACGTATACTCTCTCAGTGATGATAGAGCGATCATTCCTTTAATTTCCTAAGATAAAACATTGAAAATAATCCTTGTTTTTTCCCCCATCTCTCTCCAGTCTGTTTCAATCATTTAACACAATCAATACAATGCAACAATAATGCAAGAAATAAGGTATATATGAGGAGAATAAGGGTTCCAACAAAAATGGGTGTTATGTATAAGGACTATGCAAAATGCTTAAGTTTTTATTTTTTAAAGTCCTAATTTTGGATGTTAAGGAATTCAATATAATCAGAGTCTTCTGGAAATACAGTCCTAATGTACATACACTTAGGCTTACTCTAGATACAGAGGACATAATAAAGGCTGTGTGCAATATCTTGAACCTAAGAAATCTGGGTAGTGTTTAGTTATTCAGTAGTTGTTTATTCTTAAACAACTTACTATCATTATAGTTGAATTTCCTAGTGAGTAGTAGATTTTGTTGATATTGTTGCTGTTATTATTATCATCATAGAAATTAATAGTGAAATTAATCTCATTTTTGCTGTGCACCATGCCACTAGTTCATGTCATCCTAATACGAGTACCCTTAAATAGAATTCAGAAAATGTTTATTGTACTCTTATTACTATCAATAACTATATAAAATAAAGAATGTCATTTAACCTTTTCAGTACTTGCCTCTGCAAAATTAGGTAATAACTATTGATGGTTTGTGTTTAACGTTGTTTACTAAAAATGAAAAAAAGTCAGATAAATTATTTCATACATCATAAACCAAAAAAAATACATAAGGGAGGCAGGGCCAAATGACAGAGTAGTCAGATGCTTCCTGTGGTCCCTCTTACAACAAAGACCCGGAAAAACAAGTGAATCAATTATATATGATGATCTAGGAGCCCTGAACATTAAAGACAAAGTTGAAGAATTGGACTGAGCGGCAGGAGGAGGGAGAGACGGTTCAGAAGCAGCGAGGAGTTGTCAGACCTGACCTGGCCAGCCCCGGCACCATTCTTTGATGGTTAGTAGGGTAGGGAGGGAGGGAGAGGGGAATTTACTAAGTAAATAGTAGACAAAAATTATCTTAGGTGAAGGGAAGGACAACACACAATACAGGGGAAGTCAGCACCACTGAAGTAAACCGAAAGCTAAAAAATTTCCTGAACAGAAGCAAACAATTCAAGAGACAATGTAGCAGGGTAGGGTCTGGGGACCATGGTTTCAGGGTACATCTAGGTCAATCGGCATAACAGAGTTTATTAAGAAAATGTTCTGTATCCCACATTGGTGAGTGGTGTCTGGGGTCTTAAAAGCTAGCAAGCGGCAATCATACGATGCGTCAATTGGCCACAGCCCACCTGGAGCAAAGGCGAATGATAACCACCAAAGACACAAGGAAATTAGCCCAAGAGACAAAAGGAGCCACATTAAACCAGACACTCCATCAGCCTCAGACCAGAAGAACTAGATGGTGTCCGGCTACCACCAGTGACTGCCCTGACAGAGAACACAACAAAGAGTCCCCGACGGAGCAGGAGAAAAGTGGGGTGCAGGACTCAAATTCACGTAAAAAGACCAGACTGAATAGTCTGACTGATAGTGGATGAACGCCAGAAGACATGGTTCCCAGACTCTCTGTTAACTCAAAACTAAAATCATTCCGGAAACCAACTCTTCAGAGGAAGAGTAAACTGAACTATAAGACATAAAACGATACTTATGAAAAGTGTGCTTCTTAGTTGAAGTAGATACACGAGACTAAATGGGCAGCTCCTGTCCGTAAGTGAAATGAGAAGGCGGAAAAGGATAGTTGCTGGTTGAATGGATGCAGGAAATCCAGGGTGGAAAGGAGGAATGTGCGGTCATTTTATAGGGATAGCAACTAGGGTCACATAATAATGTGTGTATAAATTTTTGTATGAGAAACTAACTTGAGCTATAAACTTTCACCTCAAGCACAATAAAAAAAAAGAATATTTATAGTTACCAGCTGTAGCTATCTATAGTGTGAACAAAATCAGATACATCAAGTAAAAGCAAAATAGAAAAAAAGTGTGGAAAAATCTTGCCTTCCTCCAAATGCTTCCTCTTTGCCTATGTCATTGTGGCTTGAAGGCTAAAGAACCCTAAAAAGAAAGAAGGATAACTAAAAAAAAAAAAAAAAAATTCTGTGCCAAGCTGCTGTTGCGTTATCAGTAATACAGTGACTGATAAATATCATGTGTATCTTTTGTAAACAAATAAATAAACAAGCAAAGCTGGAAAAACAAAAAAGCCAACATGATGCCCTGGATTCAGTTACAACTCATGGCCACTCTGTGTCACAGAATAGACCTGCTACAGAGAGTTATCTTGGCTATAATCTTTACAGAGGAGTCCCTGGAGAGGCACAGATGGTTAAGTGCTGGACTACTAACTGAAAGGTTGACAGTTCAAACCCACCCAGAGTGCCACAGAAGTAAGGCCTGGCAATCTGCTTTCCAAAGGTCCCAACCTTGAAAACCCTATGCAGCAGTTCTAATCAGAACACTTCAGGTAGTCGTGAGTCAGAATCTACTGAACAGAAACTAACAATAACAACAACCATCGTTTTAGAAGCAGATCAGCAGACCTGCTGAGTGGGTTTGAACTGCCAACGTTTAGGTTAGTAGTCACGTGCAAACCTTTTGTGCCACCCAGGGACCTTTCGTACATCATACAAATGCTAGTTCCTAAAACGTATTTTTCAGTAAATTATCTGTTGGAGTTCCTATGATAGAATCTTAAATTGCTTTATATCCTTACTGACTTTAGAATCTTCTCGTTCCTTCACTTGTATATTTACATTTTAGCTGAAATGGTCTTTTGCTCTGATAGCTTCCAACAATAGTTCTGCAAAGCCATTAGCAATTCATAAATGCCACTTTAATTTTTATACTTTTTCTTGCTTTGCCCATTTTTCAAAGATAAATTCTATATTCAAAACCACAGGAAGAGCACGCTAGTGAAAGCCAAATTCGAGGCTTCCTATTTTTTCTTCTAATTTGTACATTAATGAAAATCTGAAAACAGTCATAGAGCAAGAGGATGATAGGAAGCACAGTTCTTTGCCTTGGATTAGAGTTGTTCGCTTCAGGGCAAGAGATTGCACAACTTTTTCAATACTTACTCATTCGGAAGGATGTAATGACAAACACTTCTATAAAGTTGATGATATGACAAAAAAATAGAGGCAAAAATATGTGCTAACTGTGTGTGTGTCTCCTTTCCAAGAGATCTGTGCAATTCAAGGTTTTGTTCTCTTGTCCATGCCATTTTCTCCTAGTACTGGGAGATAAGTACTGGTTACTGCTCTAAACGGTTCAGAATAAACTCTACACCTCACCAACAACTGAACCTTATCAACAGGTACATGTGATCATTCAATCCCATCTGCCTCTTCATTGTTACACATTCTTTCCATTAACAGAGAAGAGAATGTCTTGAATGTAGGAGTTAAGATACATACATACACAGCAGAAAAAAAGCAAATTGCCAATGTTTCTAACATATACTGCTTATACATATTTTCTCCAGACAATATTACCACCAGGAAGCATCATCACTTGCCTTACAATGTTTGAGGTTATGCCCTTTTCATGTCCATGAATACTTTCTGCTTTATAGTTGTAGAGATATAATAGAGCTGGATATTGATCCAAATATATGTCCACTACATATCCTATTTTTAGAGAGTATAGAGATTTTCATTATTTCACCTCAAACTATGTAAGATGTAATCATACAGTCTTTTCTTAGAGACAGAATTGGATTAATCAAGTACCAAATGACAGAAAGAAAGTGTAAAGGAAACACACATTAGCCAGTTTAACTGTGTCTCAACCCGGGTCTCCTTGCAAGCAGAACCTGAGTCAAAAACCTAGATGACATTTTCCTTTATTTGGGAAATGATCCCTGGGAACAGGGAAGAGAGTCCTGAGGAATGGAAAAAGAAAAAAGGATAAAATAATGTAAGAAGTATTGCCAAAGTGACTGCTGCTAAGGGTGATTGGTTAACATGCTTGTTGAATTTCTCTGATGAGATAGAGTCTTCATTTTCTGATTTGTGCACAGATTAAGGGGGAAAAAGGCTTATATTTAAGGAGCAATCTAAGCTTTAAGGCAGTTCATAAGCCTCCCGTTAAATTTCTAGAGATTTTTAAACATCTAAATAAAATCATTTCATGAGTCCTTTTCAAATTGCAAAGATGTGAAGTTTTATTTCTGATTCTAAGGTAAATTTGGGGCAAACAATGGGAAACAGGGCAATAGCAAGTCTGAAGTGAAAATATTTCCCATAATGGTCTCCTTTAATAAAGAATGAAGAGACAGTATATGGATATTTAGATTTCAAGAGTCTACAGAGTCATATTCTAAATTCCTGGGCATTAAACTTCACTTCCCTTAGAAGCATCACAAAAAAATGTTATTGAAATGTACCTTTTGTGAAGCACAGACATGGTGACTTTCAAAAAAAAAAAAAAAAACCACTGCCATTGAGTGGATTCCAACTCATAGCCACCCTATAGGACAGAGTAGAACTGCCCTATAGGGTTTCCAAGGCTGTAAATCTTTAAGGAAGCTGACTGCCACATCTTTCTCCCGCTGAGTGACTGCTGATCTTTTGGTTAGCAGCCTAGAGCTTTAACCACTGTGCTGCCAGGGCTCCTCCAAGGTAATTTTACTTGCCATCAACACAAGCTTGGCCAGAGACTATACAAACTGGAACTAAGATCTGCCCAGATCCCAAGGAATGCCAGGGGAGAGGCTGGGCCAGAGAATGCAAAGGGAAGTCCCATGGCTAAGGGATCATTGAATTTGTAAATCTTAAAGTCAACATGTGGACATTAGGCCACTCATGCAGTTAGATGATAAAAAAAAATGCACCCCCTACCCCCACTCCTGAATCCCCTGCCTGCTGATAAAAGCAGGAAGCGTTTATCCACAAGCTGCCATTCCCAAATGGTCAAGGTTGACCCCGTATTGTTTACTCTTCCGCTTCTACCTGGTTAGTATGTGTGATTGTTGTGTGGTTTCCCACAGGTGTGACCTCTCATGAAGTCAGAGAAGTCTCCAGGGAAGGAATTAAGAGATGAATAGAAGACTTTGGGTCAGGGAGCTCTATAGTTGCAGTGGAACAAGACTCTTCAGAGCCTTCTTGAAACTGGTTGCTGATGGAGCAGCTGGAGTTGGGTCCAAGAGGATTTGTCATGGCACTCACATAGTGCCCCATAGGACTTGTCGTCCCTGTAGCGCTGCTCCATACAGTGTTAAAGCAGAATTAACTGCTGTGACTGACTTTGCTTAACAAAGTACAATTTTTTTATATCCATATGACTCATGAAATGTACTGGAACTAAAAACAAAATATAAAATCATTTTTATTTGTCAATATCTTGACTCACCTATTTAACAGTTCTTAACTTATTTTAAAAGCAAAAAGAACTCTGTCAACTGAAGTATTTAGAAAAAAGAGTGGCAAGGAAAATTGGTGAAAAAACATTTTCTGCTGCAGATTGAAAATACAGACACTGGAAAGTATTATAACCTGGGTATGTGTTAGAAATAAAATTTGCTTTCCTGATTTTGTAAGTGGTACTAAAGCAGGTATTTCTGTGGGGGGAAAAAAAAGAACAAGCAGAAGATTGTTTGCTGACCAGAAATTACGGTTTATTTATAGTACAGATGTTCTAATGTCAAAATCTAACAGTCTATGAAATGATCTTGAGCTTTAATATATTTTTTAGTTTGAGAAACTAGTTTGCTTTTTTAAAACATTCATATCTAATTTACAGAATTCTGTGCACCCTTTAGTTGTTTATGCATGAATTAACTATTAAGACTTGTACTGTACAAATAAACCAAAAAGAGTAAAAAGTTAATTAAGCTAACAAATGAACACAGAAGAAACACAGGATGCCTCTACAGGTGGTAAATCATTTCAAATGTGAAGGGAACAGGAAAGCAAAAGTGATAGCCAGCTGTTCAAAGCAGAGCAAATTGTACACAGGAAACCTGAACTTGAATTCCAAGCTGAAGTTTAATGTAATCTCCTCAAGGCAACAGATGCTCACGGGGAAAGAAATGGAGAAGGCAATTTGTTGTAGACAATTATATTGATGTTATGATCTGTGATCTAGGCATCAAATGGAAGATTTCTCATAGTTTGGCTGCACTGGCATGGAAAATGAAAGCTCGGTATTTAAATGCTTAGAATAACCATCTGTAATGAGACCACGTTAGTACAGCACCCACCGTTTGGCAGATGCTTGATCAACTGTTTGGAGAATAACTAGACTAGGTGTATTAGAAAACGGAATAATTAATCACAAGCCATTTTATGAATAAATCACTTTCCAGTACATTTTGGAGAGTAGAAATACGAAATAAAGATTCAAGATCTATTTAATAACATATGTAGGCTACCAACTAATCAACAAAAAAATAGATAATTAATTCCATCTTTGATAAACATGTATGATGAACCTTAGTAAACAACAATCACCCACAACATTAAAGCAATCAGCAGACTTCATTAATGAGCACATCAACATCATATAGCAGATGGTAGACGTATTTAAACTCATAAAAGTTCTTTCCTGGGGTATCTCTATAAAATTGGAAATGATGAAATTCAATATACTAAACAGCTTGTTTCTCTTTTGTTTACAACATTCATCCTTATGTCTTTTGAGTAGATTTGTTTAAATTCTTTTACTTTTCCTGAGTTGTCTTTTTTTATTGTGTGCTTTACACTCATTTAAACATCAGGAAAAACAAGTCAATAGTGCCATCTCCAAAAGAGAACCAATATTGGTGTTTTTCCTTCTTAGGCTTCTCCAGAATTTTAATAGTTATATGTAACTTGAATTTTGAACCTCAAGAGAAATTCTGTCTCAGTGTGAGGAATATTCAGAAAAAATATTTGTTTTTAAGTGGTTTCTCTAGGGACTACAATATGTATCCTGAATATCAGAAAGCTAACTTAGACGTGATAGTTTACCACTTCACTTAAACAGAGGAAATCTTGCAACTGCACAGGTCCTTTGTGGTGTAGGTATCATATGTAGGGCATATACATATATTATAAACCTCAGAATACAATGTTATAAATTTTCTTTAAAACTATGTAAATTAAAAAATCAAGAGGTAATTTTTTTTTAAAAAAATTAACCCAGATTGTTATTTCTGATGTGCTTCATTCTGCCTTCACCATCTTTTTCTCCTGTATTTCATTTCATGTCAGCCAAAATAACTTACCTTAGCATTTCTCATAACATATGTCTGCTGGGGAAAATTCTTTTAGTTTCTTTTCTTTTTATTTAATCTGAAAATTGTCTTTATTTAGCTTTGATTCTTTTTTTTTTTTTTTTTCTTTTTACTTGTTATCAAATTCCAGGTTAAAATTTTTACTCTTTTTCAGCAGTTAAAAAATGTTGTTCCCCTAACTTCTGGCCTCTGTATTTTCTGAATATTCACTCAAGCTGTCCTGTATGTAATGTGTCAGTTTTCTCTGGTTTTTTCCAAGATGTTCTGTTCATCTTTGGTTTTTAGTATTTTACTATAATATACCTACGTGTTGTTTGTTTGTTTGTTTATATTATTCCTTCGTACTGTTCTCTGAGTTTTTTTAATTTCTAAATTATGTAAATGTATACCTTTCCTCAAGAAGCTACTATTTCCTCACTTTTGTTGTTTCTGAACTGCTCTTCCTTCCATAGAGACTGCAAGTATACCTATGCTTGATGTTTTGATATGGTCCCACACATGCCTGATCTTCATTTCTTTTTCTCAATCTTTTTTTTTCTCAGTTTATTGGGTTTGATAATTTCTATTGATGTATCTTCAAGTGCACCCTTTGCTTTGTCTTTTCTATTTTCCTCTTAAGCCTATACAACAAATGTTTTATTTTAGATACTACATTTGTCACTTTCAGAACATAAATGTGGGTCTTTTTTTTTAAAGTTTCTATTTCCCTTCTGGATGTCCTTATCTTTTATTTAATACCAGTATATATTCTTTACATCCTTGAATATAGCTGCAATCACTGACGAATAACTGATTAAAATCTCTTTTCTTATAATTTTTTTTTTTTGTCATTTCATATTTGGTCACTGTTAACTTTCTCTTGAGAATGGGTCATGTTTTCTTGTTTCTTTGACACTCTGAATAATAACTATAATCCAAGGAGGCAATTATTCTGAGTTCATACTGTACACTCTGTTTCTCTGGCATCAAGTGTCAGCCCAAATTATAGTTCAATTCTTTTATACTCTGTTTGTCTCCATAAAATCTGCATCACACATAAGGGGTTTAGAGATTACTTATGGAATGGACAGAGACTATACCCAGAATTTAAGACTTTCGTCACATTTCAGAAACTGTAGTTGTCCCAAACCCTGTTCTCTGTTCTTCAGGACAAGTTGGCAAATTTTTCACTGAAATTTTAACTGCATATTATTGTACAGACTAGGATCTCCTCTGACTAAAATCTGCAAAATAAGAAACTACAGACATGTTTGAGAATCGCCACCATGTTCTTTTCACATCGTAAACTGTTTACCTCATAGTCACCTTAATAAGCGCTAGTCTCTTACCTCATACCGTACTATTAGTTAATGCAATGTGCTTGGTTCCTCTCCACAGGACCTATGCTTTTGTTTTTGCCTTTATTTGGAACCCAGGAAAACCACATTTCATGCCCCCTTTCTTGTGTTTTCCAGACATACACTACTTTAACCAGTTTACATCTATTCATATTTCATATCACAGCACAGATGCCTATTTTTCTGGGAATATTTCACTGACATGGATGAAGTAATCAATTTCCCCATTATTTTGAAGCCTCTATAATTTTTTAATAAATTTATGAGTAAAAAAAAAACTACGGAATTATTGCAATAAAGTATGAATGAGTAAAGATATGAATGAGTATACAATCTTCAGTGACCTCAATGTTGTTTCTATTGCTAGCATTCTCCCACTTTCATGTATATGCAACCAGCTCAGGGCTCTGTAGATAATTAAAGCTCAAAACTGTGTTCTATTGAAAGGAAGATATAAACTAATGAGTATATTAAGTTTTTATATTCAATTAATTTGATTTTTGAGGATTTTGATAAGTGTCCGAGTTTATGATGAGAATAATGAGTGAAAGGAATAAACAAACCTCAATAAAATCAAAGAAAATAAAAAAAAAAATTGGGAAACAAATTAAAAAAGCTGGAGATATTGAAAACATATATTATGACTGCTCTGTATTCACAAATATATCAATAATTACAAAAAATAGATATCAACTAGACTCAATGGTAAAAAAAATTGTTAATATCGGCATTAAGAATAGAACAAAAATATCAAACTACATATGTGTTGAACAAATGAAACATATGTACAATGAATGATTGAATGTAAAAGAATAGAAAATTTTCAAAAAATATTCTAAAAAATTGATCCTCTACTAGTATCAGGAAAACAGTCTTAAATGCAGAAAACTTTGTTGCATAAGGATAACTCTATTTTTTAAAAAATTCAAAAAATCAGGAAGTTTAGGAAATTGAAATGTTTAAGCTACAATAATACACATTTAAATATGTAAAGCAATATCAGTATCAATTAATGGGTAAGTCGTCATGAAACTGGGAAATTTTGTAACACACATCTCTCACTTTTTGATAAATCAAGCAGGACAAAGTCATTAAGATTATGGAGAATGTAAACAGAGTAGTTTAGTAATTTTGTGCTGCAGATACACATGTAGAACACTGTAACCCTTCCTGAGAATTCACATTATTTTCAAGCACATAGTTAAAAATTTATTTCATATTTGAGCACAAAGTAATTTAAAAAATGAAAACTTAAGAATTCTAAAGTACAATTTTTTTGATTAATATAAAATACCTAAATTCTTGACCAAATTTTAGAGACGTAAAAACTCTTTATAACATACAGATGCCAATGCAAAAAATAAACAGAATTTGTAAGGTGCAGCTAAAGTGGTACAGGGAGGGAAAGATACTGTTTCAGTTCTCATATTTGCAAAGAAAAAAAACCATGAAAATAAATGAGATAATATCCAATATAATGAGACAAATATAGTTACAGAATAAACTTCAATTACACTTAAAAAGGGGAAATTTACATAAGGGGCCCAGGTGTCACAGTGGTTAAAGAGCTCAGTTGCTAACCAAAAGTTTGGCATTTCGAATCCACCAGCCACCCCTTGGAAAACCTATGGGGCAGTTATACTCTGCCCTATAGGTTTGCTATGAGTCGGAATCAACTTGATGGCTATGGGTTTGGTTTTTGTTTTATAAAAATAGTAACTGATAAAATAATATATCGTGATCCTCAAAGAGGGTGAATGCCAGAATAGTGTAAACAGAATTACAAATTTAACAAATCTGTGTCACTATTGATCAATACAAATTCAAGAAATTACAAGTGTGCATCTGTAGAAATCAATAAAGGAGAATATTTTCAGATGCATACAAGATAACAAAGGTAATGGGGAAATAAACAACTTTATGCCAAAATATTTGGAATTGATTGAAATGCACATTTTCTTGGAAAATTATAAATTATTAAAATTGACTCAAGAAGTAAGTGGTAACTTGAATGTCCCTATAACCATTATAAAAATTGAATCATTACTGAACAATATTTTCATAAACTAAATAGTAGATCATTTTATAACAAGGTTGTATCAAGTATTAAATTTGAAGCAGATACTTCAAATCTCGAGCAAATTCCTTCAAATAATAAATGAAGATTAAATTGTCTCCAACTCCAAACAAGAACTAAGAATGGGAAATCAGATTCATCTCAGTGTTCATTTTAAACCAGGCTGATACCCATTGCCATGGAGTCCCCAGGTTATAAATATGCATAGCAATTTTGATTGCTTTCTTCCAACTGCCTTAATGATTGTTAGATGCTTATGCCTCAGTGTTTTAATATAATTTAAAAGAAACAAACATTCCAAATCAAGTATCAAGTGATCCTACTTACAAAACGTAACTAATTACATATTATAAATAAATTTGGTTCATTCCAAGAATTAAAGATTGGTTAATTTTAAGAAGAATGAACAAATCTGTCTTAAAAGTACAGCCAGAATGCTTCCTAGAATCCAGAATAGTGAGACTTGTCTCCCTTTCTTTGGACAAGAGGGACCAGTCCCCTGGAGAAGGACATCATGCTTGGTAAAGTAGAGGGTGAGCCAAAAAGAGGAAGACCCTCAATGAGATGGATTGACACAGTGGTTGCAACAATGGGCTCAAACACAGCAATGATTGTGAGGATGGCACAGGACTGGGCAGTGTTTTGTTCTGTTGTACACAGGGGTGCTGTGAGTCAGAGCCAATCTGATGGCACCTAACAACAGCAAAGACACACATAAGGTCGCTACGAGTTGGAACCAATCAAAGGCCCCCAATAACAACAACAACATTATTGTATTAGGATATCACAGCACACAAATTGCAGTCTATCTTTCAAATCATGCAAGTCAAGTAAATTTTATAGTTTGCATTCATTTAAATTTTTCTCAGAAGATAACAAATCAAGGATGTCTTGGAAAATTGGCTATGATTTGGCACCACATTTGAGAGAAACAGCTCTGAGTATTCTCTTATTCTGATGACAGTCTGAAAAAAGTGATGGTATCCTTTCCCAACACCATTATCCACTTAAGTCCTCCATTCCCTTTTGTGATAATTTTCCCTTGCTTTCTGTTTATTGGAGCCCTGGTGGCATAGTGGTTAAGAGCTACGGCTACAATCCAAAAGGTTGGCAGTTTGAATTCATCAGCCACTCCTGGAAACCATTTGGGGAAGTTCTACTCTGTCCTACAGGGTCTCTATGAGTTGGAATCAACTTGAAAGCAGCAGTTAATTTATTACCTGCCTTTATACAAACTTGACATTCTGAGATGGGAGTCTGAGTCAGCCATGTTACTCATCCACAGGACAAGTTTCGGGAATAAGTTTGCCAGAGTTTTCTATCTGATTTAGTTCCTGGAAAGAATAGTGTTAGAAAAAGATAATGGGATTACCAGTAAAAAGCTGGGTAGCACATGTAGTCAATCCTACTTTAGACACTGAAAGGAATTCGCTCTGTTGTCTTAGGAATGCACAGTCAAATTCTGAGGAATTAAAATAGCGTCCTGGGCAGCAATGTTTCCCTCTGACAGGATAAACAAGCTACAGTTTCTCAGCTCATTTGTGAGAAATTCTCTGCTCTCTGGAATGTACAATTTTTTGGTTGTTGTTCAATTTCTTTTTATTATTCAATTTTCGACTATAAAACTATGTCATCTGCACAGTTAATTGAAGCATAAAGAGCTCATTTGAATCAATTTTCCTCTAATGGAGATCTTTTAAAATTTGTATGTAAAATATTTGATTTCATTTAATGATCTTACATTGCGATATTAGCACCTTACTTCATATTTCCCCTTAGACCTTGTATCATCATTAGTTTGAGCTGCAAATAACAGATAATTCAAAATAATTGTGGCATAAACATACAATGGTTTAATTTTTATTCCAAATGCAGACAGCCAAATATTGGCTTGTTGCTTACAAATCATTCCAAAATCTATTATTCTGGTCAATATCTCGACATTAGGAATCAAACCTTAAACTCAATCAGACGCGGAGATAGCTACTGAAATCCCAGAATAATGCATGAATTATAGATAGGAGGAAAGAAAACAAATGTGAAGAGTAAAAAGATCCATTTCATATATCTCTTCCTCTTAAAAAGCTTTCTCTGAAGTCCTGCTCAACACCGTTTGCACCATCTTGTTAGCCATAACCTAGTCACCTCACCATACCTAGTTGCAAAAGAAGTGAGAGGTGCATTCTTTTGGCTAGCTACATTCTGGCCTTACATAAAATCAGCATTCTGTTGCTAAAGAGGAAGAAGAGTCAACTGACCATCTTTACCATAATTCTTTTTCTATAGTCTCAATCTTATCCTAATGGAAAGTAAATTCATCATCTCCCTCTCCAACAAAAATCCATTTATTTACTTTTTTTTTAATATTTGCTAATGGCTGCTAACCAAAAGGTTGGCAGTTCGAATCCACCAGCAGCTCCTTGGAAACCTTATGGGGCAGTTCTACTTTGTACTATAGGGTCGCTATGAGTTGGAATCCACTAGACGATAATGGTTTTTTTTTTGTTTTTTTTTTTTTGGTTTTTAACAATTATAATCTTCTATATAATCTTTTATATCCATACTTTCCTTTAAAAATACATATGCCTTTTTTTTAAAACACCATGATAAATATATTTACTCCATTAAAAATAATAAATCCCAATTGCCTTCAGTCCCTAAAAAAGAAATCTAAATTATTTAATACTAACATTCAAGAATATCTCCAAGTAGACTGATTTTTCATCCAAACTAATTTATCTTCACTACATAGTTTAAAAAAAAAAAATGCATCCAGTCGATTCTAACTCATAGCAACCCTATAGCACAGAGTAGAACTGCCCCATAGGGTTTTCAAGGAGAGGCTGGTGGATTCGGACTGCTGACCTTTTAGATAGCAGCCAAGCTCTTAACCACTATGCCACCAGGGCTTCTCACTACATGATAGCTCTATTTAAATTGGATCAGCTTGATCATTTTACTCTGTACCTCATAGATTTAATAAGCCTTTGACTGTTCTCACAAACTGCCCAGATTCCCTCCAAATACACTCATTCTTCCAGACTCAGTTTCAGAATCATCTCCTCTAGAACATTTTCCAGTCTTCACTAGCCCTCACTGTTTTCTCCCATCTCTCAGTCCATATAGAATTTAGTAGCTGAACCATTCATTTACACTTCCTATGTGATTCTTTACAAATATTTGTCCATATTCTCAGGTATCTTATAAGCATTGTTGATTGCAAAGTCTATGGTTTAGAGTATTTTGTAACAGAGTTCTACCACAGTGCCCAAAACAAAGTAGGAGTCCAAAATTATGAAAATAATCAAATAAAAAATAATAATAAAAATGAATTGTGAACACTTTCATGGTAATGCAAAGAAGGTTCAGAGAGAAAAAGAGAAACAATCTCCAGTTCCATATCGCTCTTTGTTTCCTTCATGCTTTTATGTCATGAGTTAATATATTGAATTTTAGACTTTAATAAGCATAACTCCTTTTATTTAAAATCTTAATGACATTTTCTTTGCAAATATGTTAAGTATGTCGACAACTAAACTCTAGAATATTAATTTCTCTAAAGAAATACTGCATACATTTAAGAATTCTTGACCATAGAAACAGAAAATTTCTTTGTTTTAAAGCATTCCTGTTATAAAAACATGATCAAAAAGAGAGAGTATAATTATATACAGAAATTTGCTTTCTAATGACTTAATATTCAAATGTCAATAAAGACGCTAGAGGTAGAAAATAATTTTATTTAATGCCTTTAATGCATTTGTATTTCTTATAACTGAAGGATAAGACCATCTGTGCTATGTATTAGCTGGATGAAGGATTAAAAGAAAAAAGAATTTCCTTAATCCTGAAAGGACAGGTGCTATGACTCATGCTGCGGGAAGTTAGTTAACAAAGCGTTTGTTTAACTGCATAATCGAACGCTCACAGAGAAGCAAATATTGTCTAGTGTAAGAATTGGGTTCTGTGTTCATGATTGATGAGATTGTTGCATCAAGTATAATACCAGGCTTCACTGGTGGCACACATATGCTAGTTGCTGATAAGATGCTCCTATGCTTGCATCATTTTTAGGTCATCTGCCTTTTATAGACTTAGTTTCTTCTTTTTTTTTTCCAACTACCTGGATTTTTATGACTGTTTGTGTCTTGATGCAAGGACATTAGTAGGAATGCAAAACCAAACAATTTTCCAGAGAAATTCTTATGATTTATGAGCTATATACTCATTTCAGATTTAGTCATTATAATGGATCTCTGCCAATAGATAAAAATCAAGACTCTTGAAAGTCCTCCAAACATTATTTTTTAATTTTTTGGGGGGGAGGGGATAAAATAGATTGTAGCAAGGTCAGAGATCTGTTAAATGTTCTCTTTATATTTCTATTTCTAAAAGATGGTTAGTAAAAATTTTTCACTAGTAGTTTGATTCAACATTTTAGGATTACATTTCTTTGAAAATCATCATGGCCTCAGCAATATCTGGAATCCTTCTTATAACATAGATCAAGGTCTTACACCATAGGACAAGTTCATTGCAAGAAATGACTAAGGTGGATAATTGAAACTTATTCCTAATTGCTCTTTTAATTATTGAGGCTATTACAAAATTTCAGAAATAATATAAAATCAAGATCTAACTTCATACCTCAAATCTGTTATAAATTAACCCATTTTTTTTTCTTCAAGGTATATGGAACATATGTGGATTAAAGTCATGTGCTTGTTTTTATTAGAAAGTACATAAACCACAGCCCCACAGGACACAGTCTGGAAAGAATGTTGAACAGGCACTTACAGCAGAAGGGAAGTATTTGCCTTTAAGGATTATGCAGGATTCTTTGTCCTCAATTCTATACTGAGTTCCTGATAAAACAATTGCTTATACATGTTGAATTAAGGATGCAAATTAATTATCAGTAAAAGTCAATAATTATTTTTGTTTAGTGGTTACTATGGTCCAATCACTGTGCTTTGAATTCAGGAAATAATGAAGTTTCCAGGTGTTCACAGTCTTCGAGGATATACAGAAATATGCTGGTTTCTCTATACACAGTCCTATTGGACACAGAGGAGGAACCATTACTGTGTTTGCAGCTACAATTGGAAATACAAGTGACACAGTTCCCTTAGACTAAGAGTCACAAATGGAAAAGCATATAGTCTGCAGACTTGTAAGGAATCTAATCAACCACGGCAGCAGAAATCCTGTTGGCTTAGACTGAAAGAGATAGAGAGAAGACAAAACGCAGGACAGCTATCTGCCTCAAATTCTGTAGGCAGGAAAGGGTCAATGAAGCTACTTGGTTGCAAACATCTCTTGTCCTCCAAAAAAAAAGGGCGGAAAAATCCAAGGAACAGTTTAGAGACCTGCAGAACTCTCTGAAGGACAATCGGGGACGGGGCCTTTGCTTCTTTGTTTTCCAAGGGTGGGACTACAGCCCATGTTTCACAAAGTGAGGTTGTTGCCAACTCAGTTCTGAAGTGTGGGATTGCCATTCTGGTGGGCCAGGATACTGGAGTGGCTGCCCATATTTCAGGGGGCAGGGCTTCCCTGAAGGTGGGTCCAGTGAAGTGGCCTCCCAGGGCCAAAGGGGTGCAGTTACTCTTCCAGTGGGTTTGGAAGATGAGGCTGATGTCCAGGGCAGAGGGGCTTCTTTCCATAATCCAGGGAGCATAGCGAATGCTCAGAGAGTGGAGGGCAGGGCCATTGCCCAGATGTGCTTGAAGAACAGAGGATTATTTTCAAGCCTTGAGAGCTAATGAGAATTGCTCTGCTGGGTTTTGGGCTTGTTTGGTACTGGTAAAGACTTCTTTCCCTCTAATTTCTCTCATTTGGAATGGAAATGTCTACTGTGTGCCTATTGCACTTCTTTTTTTTTTTTTGTCCTTTAAGTGAAAGTTTACAATTCAAGTTAGTCTCTCATACAAAAATTTACATATACATTGTTTTGTGACCCTACTTGCTCTCCCTATACTATGACAGCACACTCTTCCTTTCCATCCCGGATTTCCTGTGTCCATTCAACCAGCTCCTGACACTCTTTGCTTTCTCATCTCGCCTCCAGACGAGAGCTACTCATTTAATCTCACTTATTTACTTGAGCTAAGAAGCACACTATTCATGAGTATCAATTTATGTCCCATAGTCCAGTCTAATCTTTGTCTGAAGAATTGGCCTCAGGAATGGTTTTAGTTTTGGGCTAACAGAGAGCCCAGGGGCCACGTCTTCCAGGGTCCCTCCTGTCTCAATCAAGCCATTAAGCCTGGTCTTTTTACTAGAATTTGAGTTCTGCACCCTACTTTTCTCCTGCTCTGTCAGGGACTCTCTGTTGTATTCCTTGTAAGGGTGGTCATTGTGGTAGCCGGGCACCACCTAGTTCTTCTGGTCTGAGGCTGATGAAGTTTCTGGTTTATGTGGCCCTTTCTGTCTCTTGGGCTAGTACTTTCCTTGTGTTCATGGTGTTCATCATTCTCCTTTACTACAGGTAGGTTGGGACCAATTGATGCATCTTAGATGGCTGCTCGCTAGCTTTTAAGACCCTAAACATCATTCACCAAAGTGAGATACAGAACGTATTCTTAAAAAACTTTGTTATGTCAATTGACCTAGACGTCCCCTGAAAGCATTGTCCCCAGACCCCCACCATCACTACTCTGTCCCTGATGTGTTTGCTTGTATTCTGGAAATTCCTTAGCTTTGGTTTAGTCCAGTTGTGCTGACTTCCCCTGTAGTGTGTGCTGTCCTTCCCTTCACCTAAGATAATTCTTGTCTCCTTTCTAGTTAGTGAATACCTCCTCTCTACCTCCCCACCCTCGTAACCATCAATGAATGTTGTCTTCTGTGTTTAAACCTTTTTTTGGGTTTTTATAATAGTGATATTATACAATATTTGTCCTTTTGCGACTGACTAAGTTCACTCAGCCTAATACCTTTCAGATTCCTCCTTGTTATAAGATGTTTCATGGCTTCATCGTTGTTCTTTACAGTTGTATAATATTCCATTGTGTGAATATATCATAATTTGTTTATCCATTCGTCCGCTGATGGGCACCGAGGTTGTTTCCATCTTTTTGCTATCATGAACAATGCTGCAATGAACATGGGTGTGCATATATCTATTCGTGTGACAGTTTTTAATTCTCTAGGATATATTACAAGGAGAGGGATAGCTGGATCATATGGTACTTCTATTTCTAGCTTTTTTAAATTTTTTCCCATACAAAAATCTATACATACGTTGTTATGTGACCTTAATTGCTCTCCCCATATGGTGACAGCACACTTCTCCTTTCCACCCCTAATTCCCCATGTCCATTCAACCAACTCCTAACCCTCTCTGCCTTCCCGTCTCACCTCCGGACAGAAGCTGCCCATTTAGTCTTTTGTATCTACTTGAGCTAAGAGGCACACTCCTCACGAGTATCACCTTATGTCCCAGAGTCCAGTCCAATCCCTGTCTGAAGAGTTGGTCTCGGAAATTGTTTTAGTTCTGGGCTGATAGAGAATCCAGGGGCCGTGCTTTCCGGGGATCCTCCAGTCTCAGTCAGACGATTAAGTCTAGTCTTCTTACTAGAATTTGAGTTCTGCACCCCACCTTTCTCCTGCTCCATCAGGGACTCTCTGTTGTGTTCCCTGTCAGGGCAGTCATTGATGGTAGCTAGGCGCCATCTAGTTCTTCTGGTCTCAGGCTGATGCAGTCTCTGGTTTATGTGGCCCTTTCTGTCTCTTGGGCTACTATTTTCCTTGTATCTTTGGTGTTCTTCATTCTCCTTTACTCCAGGTGGTTGGGACTAATTGACACATCTTAGATGGCCCCTTGCAAGCTTTTACGACTCCAGACGCCACTCACCAAAGCAGGATGCAGAATATTTTCTTAATAAGCTTTGTTATGCCAATTGACCTAGATGTCCCCTGAAAGCATGGTCCCCAGACGCATTCTACTGCTACTCTGTCCCTCAAAGTGTTTGATTTTATTCAGGAAACTTCTTAGATTTGGGTTAGTCCAGTTGTACTGACCTCCCCTCTAGTGTGTGCTGTCCTTCCATTCACCTAAGGTAATTCTTATCTACTATCTACTTAGTGAATAACCCTCACCCTCCCTCACCACCCTCGTAACCATCAAAGAATGTTTTCTCCTGTATTTAAACCTTTTCTTGAGTTCATATAATAATGGTGTTATACAATATTTGTCCTTCTGTGACTGACTAAATTCACTCAGCGTAATGACCTCCAGCTTCCTCCAAGTTATAAGATGTTTCACAGCTTCATCGTTGTTCTTTATCATTGTGTAGTATTCCATTGTGTGGATATACCATAATTTGTTTATCCATTTGTCCGTTGATGGGCACCTAGGTTGTTTCCATCTTTTTGCTCCTTTGAACTGTGGTGCAATGAATGTGGGGGTGCATGTATGTATTCGTGTGATGGCTCTTATTTCTCTAGGATATATTCCAAAGAGTGGGATAGCTGGGTCATATGGTACTTCTATTTCTAGCTTTTTAAGGAAGTGCCAAATTGATTTCCAAAGTGGTTGTACCATTTTACATTCCCACCAACAGTCTGGTTGGGTTTAAGGACCAAAAGAAGTTAATACACAAAGACGGATGAGTTTTAAGCTAGAGCAGAGTTTTATTCTCTAAAAGTTGAGCATACAAATTGACAGATGGAGATGTTTTGAGTGAGATAGATTGGAGAAGCCTATCTGGAACATATTTTTAAAAGGTTTTGGATTAAATAAGTCTTCATTTAAATCTTGGCTTAGTAAAAGTTTCATCCTTGGAAATGTCCCCTCTTGACATTGGTGTGCTGTACTTTCATCATCTGTAAAATAAAAACAAATGAACAAACCAAAATTGCCTATCAGGGTTGTTATGAGGACCAAGTAAGTCTACTTGTGTGGACTGCCTAGTAAATTGGGTGTCTTCCTGAAAAATTTGGGATAAATCAAATTATTCTTTGGTAAGTAATCACTCTTCCTTCCCCCATCAATGAAAAGTTTATTTGTTGGACCATTGACAACTATCCTTGACCAAGAGTATTTCTGTCAATGGATGTGAGTGGCTATGACTTCAGTAATTTCAGAGCAGAGTCTTTAAATGTTCTTGAGAGATTTGGCTTATTCTCTTGCACCTCTGTACTCTCCCATGAGAACACGTTCAAGTAGTCACGGCTTTATCAGCCTGGGTCCTGGAATGAGAGACTGGTGGAGCCTACCTGACACAACCCAGCAGAGTCAAGCAGAGCCGTACCCAACCTGCAGATTTAAGAACCAGAAATAAATTTTTGTTATTCCTAAGTCACTACCATTTGTTGTTGTTGTTATAAAACGTTGACTATCATAGGGGCCAATAAACGTTGTATTTTTCTTATCCAAATTTGAGAGTTTTCCTGAAGGTCTATTCCTGCAGGAGGCTACTTTACCTACTTAAACAAAATCTGTATAGTTTTATTGTTCTATTATGGAATAGGACAAACGTGATTGAACTTTGCCTTTTTAAAAGCTCTGGAAGAAGTGGCTTGTAACAATCTTAATAATGAAAAGGCAGCATTTGCTGCAACCTGAGTACATAAAATAATTCCTGATGGAAATAAAATATTAATATTCAGGTTATGTTCAAAGTTGCTTCAGAGTTTCAAAAAGTGAACAGTAATCAAATGAGGGTGTCACATAATACACAGCAAGCAGAGAGCCAATTATGTAAATGAATGCCCAAGGTTAGCATGACACAATATTTTTTAATTTGACAAATATTAAAATCAACTTGTTCTTCATATAATAGATGGCTGTGACAACAGTTAAAGAGCACCAAATGTTTTTGTAATCCCTTGTCAAATTATAAACCCAGTTGTGAGTGACCTGCTTTCCTCAGTATAATAGTTGAAAGGCACAAAATGTGCAATATTTCCTTGGTTTCAAAAACATTAGACTAAAATGCTTCAGAGATGAAAGTCATAATAACCAGTGTACGTCTACCTCCTTCAACTGAAAATATATCACAGCGAATTCCTGTTGCCACAGTGCCTTTCCAAAATAAGAAAATCTTCTTTTGCTTAGTATATTTCACTTGAATTTAAGAGATAACCTGCAGACAAATTTTTAAAAACATGTGAATTTTATTCATGACTCTAAACCAAAATGTTCAACAGTTCCCCTTTCATTTTGCTCCTTAATGGCCCGCAGGCCCAACTAGTACACTTTTTTTTTCCTTATTACTCAAGATATAAATGAAGAATAAACTTTTGATTCTCTGTATAAAAAATAAACTTATATGAACACATACATTCTTAAATGTTTGTATGAAAAAGATGTAATCAAATAGACATAAAATCACAATTTTCAACACCAAAAAAATGTAATATTTGAACAATCATTGGGCTAGTTAACATTTTTTAATTTTTTAAATATATATTTAGCAGTGATGGTGTTTCATTTTGGGAAGGTTATATATTTTTAAAGTTATTGTTTTATATCTGAAAGTTTTATTTATTCCGTAGGAAACTACAAACGTAGGATTCTGATAGGCTATTGATTATTTTCTAAGAAGACATGACAAAATCATTTTCACCTTGACGGTGTTCTTTCTAACAGGTGTCAGAGTCTGTTTTTTTGTGTGTTAGGCCATAACTTTCACCAAGAAGAAAAACAACACTATGAGGAAAAGGAGAGGCTTGGGGAAAAGAATAATAAACTCACCTTTATATTAAGACTTTTAATTTCTAATGATCAACAACTATAATTAAACAAATGTAACATGAGCATTGCTTTAAATTAAACACGCTTATTTCATAATTTTGAATGGGATAATGAGGAAAGATAATGGTTATTTCAGAGTTCTCTTCCCAACTGTAAAGTAAAGACCAGCTATTAGTCAATAATTGCTGTTCCTGAACTGGAGTTTTCTGGTGCTTAGAGACTATAAAATCTTTATGTCCTATTTAAGAAAAATAATATAAAATTACGAACAGAAACTTCTGTACAGAGCCTAACATGGGCTCACATAGTGAAGAACCCTGAAGCTTATGTTTCATTAATATCTTAGAAACCCATTCCTGTTTCTGTATAATAATCACTAAAGTCCCTGTACAGATTATTAAATAGTCCCCTCTCACAGAAAGAACAGCACTTTGAAATATTAATGCGTTGAGACTTACAAAACAAAGTTATATTCATTTAATCTTTTTAGATAGACTATACCATCCCACTATTTTAAAAATACTATACTAATATTGGATAGACACACTGGCTGCAACAATGGACTCAAGCATAGCGAGTGTGAGGATGATGCAAGAATGGGCAACGTTTCATTCTGTTGTACGTAGGGTCGTTATGAGTCGAAGGTGACTCAACAACACCTAACAACACAACAACAACACTAATATACTTCATCCGATTTTAGTTAAAAAATGTTCTAACTATAAGCACTTATGTCATTCAAAATGTTAGGGGAAATAAGTTAATTCTCATCATACTATTTCACCATTTTTAAGTATTTATGTGCATTGCAACAGATTATATATTATAAAAATGCTTAATGCTCTTTACTTAAAAATTAATTAAACACTGTACTTGTTTTCTTCCAAACTCTGAACATGTTAATGAAAATTGAGTATGTCAATTAATGATATTCAAGCTGTCATATTCGTTATGGGAGCTGGATGAACCTTACACACACACACACACACACTTCCTCTTTGAAAATCACAAATAAAGCTATGTAAATCAAGTATACTGGTTTCATTTTTTAGTCAATATCAGATAATATTGAAGTCTGTTTGAGAACTACAAATATTTAGAAGAAACAACGCCTATGACTGTTATAATAATTACATAAATGATAGTGTTTTGAAGCACAACATATACATTTTTATTTTAGCTATTACATGTATAATAAACAATATTTATAAAAAAGTATGTTTTCATGTTAAAAGTAAATGGAGAATATAATTTCTAAATATTTCCTAAATCTAGGAGAATTACAACTTCCAGTTTTCCTGGGACAGCCAGTGTTCATAACTACTTTTCCTGTTTAGATGGCAAATAATATGTTCATCCTGTCTAAATTTCATAAAATAGTACCTTACTATTTCCTAGTTTTGGCAATCAACTATAGGGTCATCTTACTTAAAGTATATGAAATTGTTGCATATTATGCTATGTATATAATATTCCTTCGTTTTTCACACTTAAAATGTTTAGTATTTTCAGAAGAGTTGGAGAACTAACTGATATAAATATTTATTTTAAAGCTGACAATTTTCATTGACATAATTAAAACTCTACAGACATTCTAAATAATATCTTCAGTGTTATGTGAAATCCTATAATTCTCCTGATCTTGTTAATCTGATTTTTATATTAAACATTAAACATAATTTATACAATATAAGTAAATTGTGATCCTTTCATCACAATTGGCAACAGTATGTTTCTTTTATTAATTCATATACATTTTAACATTGGCAGTGATGACAATTATCTCTTACTTTGTTGAGTAATGACGATAAGTACAAATAGTTGAATCTCAGTAGCTTAGTTTTACATGAGAGCTTCTTCCTGCCCCTTGGTAAGCCCCAGAGGCCATTAGAGCATAACTGCTGTTTTATAAAACACTGTGTAGTAAACTGAAAAAGACTTCTTTGCTATAATTTCAGTATTTTAAATTTCTGTGATATACCATTAAAGATGCATTACATAATGGATACCTGCCCCTTTCAGTAAAATATTGTAATTCTTAATTAGCCCATTACTAATTATGTGAACAATTTTATAATGCCAATGGCCATGTTTCTTCAACAAATTAATGTCTTTGGAAAATAAAAGAAGGAGGATTGTTACAGACTAAAAAGGATTTAAGAAATTTATAAATCTATTATATAATTTAAATGCATAGATCTTTTTAATCCTGATTCAAACAAACATACATTTTTTATACAACAGGCATTGAAAGTATGAACCAGGTATAGATGATATTAAGGGATTATTTTAATTATCTTATGATAATGGTATAGCGGTTATGTTAAAACAAAAGTGTTTGCCTTTTAGAGATTTAGTACTAGCTAATTGAATATTATAAAGTGATATTTTCTTTAAAATACTTTATTAAAATAAATTAACTAAGTACAATTACTAACAAAATAATACAATATCCAAATAAATTAATGAAGCAATTAATATCTAAATTAATAAATAGATATAGATTGATAGGTAGATAGATAAGAGTGTACGTGTGGATGCACAGAAGTGAAAAAAACAAAGACTGGCAAATTGCTGATAATTATTGAAGTGGGTGATGTGTAGCTGGGGTTTACTATACTTTTTTCTCTTGTAAGAGTCCCTGAAGAATTGCACACTTTCCCTCAAATAACCTTAACACCTGCTGTTTCTCTCCACTACTTTTGTTAAAGCCAGATTGCCTATTCAAATAAACAAAGACGTGAAACTCCATGAATAATTCCTCCTTTTACTGAAAATCATTTTTGAACATTTATTCGTAACACTAGTTAAAAGTTTTCTGATCCCTCTTGCTAAAGCTATATCTATCTTCCCCAAGGTAGGACACTTCTTTGGAATCATTCTCATGTTGTATCATTCTGAATAAAGACTTATACTTAAAGGTGCCCGCATTGATAGTTCTTATTCATTATGTGATTAAGTTAGAGAGAAAAATAATCCATAATAAAGAAGTTAAAAAGATAATAATCATTGCTAAATTTAATTAAGTAGATTTAATGTCTCGTGAAAGAATGGCCCCCCTTTTTTTTTCCAGTTTAAGTGATTGCTGTTAAATATTAAGACATGAAACTGTTAAACATGCTTTTATCTTGGGGAAAACTCTACTTCTTTATAAGTTGTTAACATTTCTAAACCCCATGTTATAGTTTATTTACTAATAAAGTATTCTTTCCCCATCCTAGATATATATATATTTAAAAAATACATATCATTGTAGAAGAATTTGAGTTTCAACAATACGAGTTTAAGGTAAAATAATCTTTGGGAGTTTGAGAGTTTGAACTTAAAAACGTCCTTATGAATCTATTTTAGTTTCCCATAAATATTTAAAAAGGATAAAAATGGTCAGGTTATTTAACAGCTTTATTCAATTATAATTTTCCTGTCATACAATTCACCTTCTGTAAATGTACAGTTAAAATCATTTAGTAAATTTACACAGTTGTGCACCCATCACTGCAATCCACTTTTAGAACATTTTCATCACCACACAATGCTCCTTCATATTTAGCTAAATGCCTAAAATATTATTAGCTTTTATTGTCCTTTTTGAAATTACATGTTAAAAGATAATATTCTGTATGATTTTGATGCTTTAATATTTGTTGAGATTTGTTTTATGGACCAATATATAGCCAATTTGGTCATAGATCATACTGTGAATAAGTGTAAAATTTTGAAAATTTTTGATACTTACTTCATTACTTTGTATATATACTGCATATATAGTCAGTTTTGATAAATGTTCTATGATCATTTGAAATGAATGTGTATATTCTTATACTGTGGTTTTTCAATTACATATATCAAGTAAGTAAAAGTTTTAACTGTATTGTTCAGATTCCATATACATAGTCTTCTTGTACTAAAAGTTATTGAGAATAAGTGTTAAGATCTCCCATTTAACATTATGAATTATTGATTATTTTCTTTCTCATTTTAGTATTATTAGTTTTTTTAAAAATATATTTGGGGCTATTTTATTAGATGATCACTGATTTAGGGAGATTGATACTTTAATTTTATGAAATGTCTATTCTTTGCTATTAGGCTTCTTGCCTTAAGAGTGCTTTAAGAAAAAATGCCTTTAACCCTGACTTTTTCTGATATTAGTATAACTATAGCACCTTTTTTTAAATTGGTATTCTGAGAATAACATTTCGTCTTAATTGGAACCTCTTGAGACCTTAGAGTTAAAGCATGCGTACTATAGGAAGTATTATTTGCTTTTTTAAAAATCTAACCTGATCATATTAGTCTTTTAATATTTTAATTATTGATTTATTTGTTTCTATCCACAATCTTTTGATTTACTTTCAGTGAGTCACTTGCTTTGTTTTTTTTTCTCTTCCTTTTATGTTATTTTAGACTTATTATTCCAACTTTCCCTCTATTAATGTGTTAGGTAAGTAACGTTTTACTAACATTTTACTGGTTATTAAAGCAGTGTCTACATTTTATTTTTGATTTATTATGATGTAATTTAAATGGTAACTTTTACCACTTTCTGGATAATGGTTGATCTTTAGCACACGTTGACTACGTTCACCAAAACACAGAGACCCACTTTTATACTGTTAATGACATGTATCTTAATTCTACATATATTTTAAATCTCATAAGACTTTACTACTTTTATCCTGTTCAGTCAATATGCAGTCAACATTTATCTGCATTTGTCCATTTATGTAAATATTTCCTTACTCTTCCTTTTTCATGTAATTTCATATTTCCTTCTATGGCTGTGTTCACATTTTTTGTTTGTTTCGGTGTGATTTTTTTAAATTGTACTTTAGATGAAGGTTTACAGAACAAATAGTTTTTCATTAAACAGTCAGTACACATATTGTTTTATGACATTGGTTAACAACTCCACAGCATGTCAACACTGTCCCTTCTCGACCTTTTCTTTGGTGAGAATATATATAGCCAAAGTTACACCATTTTAAAAGTTTCTACACATATAATTCAGTGACACAGATTACATTCTTCCAGTTGTGCTGCTATTTTCACTCTCCTTTTCCAAATTATCCATCACCATTATCTTCAACTCACTGTCCCTTAGACTTCCCATCAAACCTTCTGAGCTGCTGTTGTCAATTTGATCTCACATAGATAATTCTTTTTTTTTTTTTGTACCTTAGATGAAGGTTTGCAGAACAAACAGTTTTGCATTAAACAGTTAGTACACATATTTCCCTATGACAATGGTTAATAACCCCATGTTCACACTTTCTTAACTCTTTTTTGTATTTTTTTAATAAAGGTCTGCTTGCAGTGGATTATTAATTTTTTTTTTGCTTGGAAAATATTTACTAAGCCTTCTATTTTTAAATGATATACTTACTGAATGAAGAATTTTAGGTTGGCAGCTGTTTTCCTTCAGCCCACTAAAGATTCCATCCCAAGTGCTCTAGCTTGAATTATTTGTGTTGAAAATTCAGCTGTCAATGCATCTCCTTTGTCAATAATGCATGATTTTTCTCTGGATGGTTTGAAAATTGTGGGGTTTTTTTGTTTGTTTGTTTCTAGTTGTCTTACTATGACATGTCTTAATCTTTTTGTAATTATTTCCCTTATGACTGGCAGACAATCCTGATCATCATACCACTCACTCTACCCTACTAGTAGCAGGGGTCCTGGTTTCAACCTGACTATATAATTGATAAAAACAATATCTTCACCTGACCCTATGTTTACTTACCTTTATTAAAGAATACAGGGGAGGAAACAGCAAAGATATCTTAATTCCCATGCAACGTCCAATGGCCCAGTCAGTTTGCATTGGATGTGGGCATTCACAAGAGATGAAGCTGAGTGTTTGTGGACAAGCTCAGTTCAAAAAAAGTAGGGTCTTTTTGGCTTTTATCATTTGAAGCCACATATTCTATTCAGGGAAATGAAACCGGCTTCCATTCCCCAGTCTGGCTACATCTCATGAATCCCAGTTATACATTACTCAATAAGAAATCTGAACAGGGACTCACAAGTGCTTGGTCTGGCATACAGTTTTTTTCAGATTCTCATTTGTCTTGCATGAAGTAAGTTTAGGTCAACATTGAATAATTCCATAAGTTAAAGTTATAGTGAGTATCTGAACATGAGTACAATATGCAAGCATCCCTGAGGCTATAATAAAGTCTTAGGAACTTCTGCCACCACTTTTCTTCTAGTTTACCTCTCATCTTAATCCTTAACGTGTTGACAGCAGTTTCACCAGACATGATAAAAAATAATTCTTTTTTTATAATTGTATTTATTTTGTTGCTGTTGTTGAGAATATGCACAGCAAAACATATACCAATTCAGCAGTTTCTACATGTACCATTAGTGACAATGATTAGATTCTTCGAGTTGTATAACCATTTCACCCTCTTTTTCTGAGTTGTTCCTCCCCCATTAACATAAATTCACTACCCCTAAGGTTCCAATGGAGCACTGGTGGTGCAGTGGTTAAGAGCTACAGCTGCTAACCAAAAGGCTGGCAGTTCGAATCAACCAGCCATCCTTGGAAACTGTATGGGGCAGTTCTAGTCTGTCCTATGAGGTTGCTATGAGTCAGAATCAACTTGACGGCAACGGGTTAGGTTTTTTGGTTTAAGGTTACTATCTAATCTTTTGAGTTGCTATTGTCAGTTTAATTCCATAAATATTGTTTTTGAAAGAGTGTGATGATTAAGGCAGACATTTTTTACTAGTTAAGCTAAACTATTGTTTGATTTTAAGAAGAATTCAGGGCATATTTTTGGTTCAAGGTTTAAAGATTATCTCAGGACCATAGTTTCAGTGGTTAGTCCAACCTTCAGGACTCCAGGAAATATAGAGTCTATGGAAATTTGAAATTCTTTTTTTAATTTTCCCCCCTTTTGATCAGAATTCTTCCATAGAATCTTTGATCAAATTTTCAGTAATGGTAGCCAGGTACCATCCAGTTCTTCTAGTCTCATGGTAAAGGAGGCAGTTGTTCATGGAGGCAGTTAGCCACGTTTTCTATATCCTCCTCCTGTTCCTTACTTGCCTTCTTCCTTCTTCTATTCTCCTGTTATTTCAGGCAAATAGAGACCAATTGATGTGCCTTGGATGGCTGCTTGCAAGCTTACATATGGAACCAGGAGATAGAACAGAAGCATTAAACATGTTATTAGGCCAGTTAACTGGGATGTGCCATGAATTCATGACTCTAAATCTCCAAATCAAGAAACCAAATCTCATAAGGTTTTTTATTGTACCCTATTTTTTTATTATTGTTGTAAATATAGCTATCACACAAATTTTGACAATTCAGTTTTTCATAGGTGTACAACTTATGGACAGCAATCATAATAATATCCTCCTCCAACACATTAACCATGACCTTAGTTAACCTCTATAACTTTACTGTTATTCTATTAGCAAGGGGACTAGTTTCATCTACTACTTTTAAATTTCTATAGATGTTAACAGAAGCACTCAACTGTGTGGGTAACTTAATATTAAGTCTGAAATTTTAAGTCAATTATTTGAAATAATTTTTGTGTTGCAGATTGTTTTCTATTGCTGATCTTCACTTAACTGCACATGTGATCAATAAATACTTTATTACATTATATAGCTGTTGAAAACAGTATCAGTGTGATGGTTAACATATAAAACATGAATGATATTAGTGTAATTGTTTTATAACTTCTTGAAAAAATACTTTTTTTTCTTAAATATTCTACATTTCCCAACTTAGTATAATTACAGGCTACTGCTCAGTAAATGCCAAGTTCCATCTTATCTAGGTGCATACATCACAAGCAACACATTCTCTTTGACAAATTTTCCATGAAACATTGTGAAGAATTGTGCATCCGCCTTCCATTGGGACAGCATGGTGTTGGTTCTTAATGTGACTGTTTCAACCGATTGAACTCGGGAAATGTACTTTCCTTTTGAATAGCTTGCACAGTGGCCAACAGGAAGCAGGAGTACACATCCAATTGCCAGTGATAACTTTCCGTTACATAGGCTAACAACAGGATTCTCAAAAAAGTACCTCATAATAATGAGCCTACAGCACTCTAAAGCACTGCTCTTTACATACACCAGAGTTCATTGTAATTAACATGCTAATAATTTTTTCTTGAATGATGAATAAACCATCTCCAAGATATCTGTGAGTTTAATGCAATATTAATTTTGAAACACCCATTCTATATTTGCTTTGTCAACATCCCATGTGTACTGTCGAACATGACCATTTTCCTGGAAGAGAATGACTTTTAGGTCCCACCTAGGACTTAAATTTTCTTCTTTTGTTTTTTTTTTTCCTGACACCCAGAATAACCATTCCTCGTGGCTCCATATATCCAAACTTGTTCCAAAGATGCATAAGACCTTGTTCTATAAATGGGGACAATGTTGATTAAGCTGCCACAGATGTTGTGCACATTTGATTACTTGTGGCATGGGAGCAATTAAACTATAATGTATTTACCGAAAGCATTTGTTCCCAAGGAAATGTGTAGCCTTTCATACCTATGAAATTGCCTGAACAGGGTCTCATTCTGATTCACAGCAAAACACTGCATCCAATGCCATATGTCAGTCAAAGTATGTCCAGTCCTGAATAAAGAAAGGATTTATCTCAAAGCTGAAAAAGAATTCAGTATTATAAACATTATATGTGTATATATATATATATGTCCCCAGTGATTATTTCTACTCTCCTATTATTGTGTTAGATTTCAAATGGTGGCTCAAGAAGTCAATAAAGTATTGTAATGAAATATGAAAATACCAGGAGTTAGAAAAACAGAAGAGAAGAATATACTCTGCATTTCTCAAGCTGAAGAAAATGAAGAAAAAATTCACATACTTTAGACATGTTATGAGGAGGGACCAATCCCTGGAGGACATCATGATTGGTAAGTTAGAGGGTTAGTGAAAAAGAGGAAGAACCCCACAGTGGCTGCAACAATAGGCTCAAACATAGCAAAGATTATGAGTATGGCACAGGACCAGGCAGCGTTTCATTCTATCTTACATAGGGTCACAGTGAGTCAGAACCAACTTGACAGCACCTAACACAACAAGAACAACATACATAAATAAGGTCTCTAAGAGTTGGAACCAACTCAAAGGCACCCAACAACAACAACAACATTATTGTGTCAGGATATCAGCACACAGATAGATGTCTTTCCTTCAAATTACCCGAGCGTATTCGTCAAGTAAATTTTATAGTTTGAATTCATTTCAGTTTTTCTCAGAGGATTACAAATCAGGGATGTCTTTGAGAATTGGTTATGATTCGACACCACATTTGAGAGAAACAGCTCTGAGTATTCTCTTATTCTGATGAAGGCTGTCTGAAAAAAGTGATGGTATCCTTTCCCAGCACCATTATCCATTTAAGTTCTCCTTTTCCTTCTGTGATAATTTCCCCTTTGTTTCTATTTATTACCTGCCTCTATACAAAGTTGACATTCTGAGGTAGGAGTCTGATTCAGCCATATCACCCATCCACAGGACAAGTTTCAGGAATAGACTTGCCAGAGTTTTCTTTTTGTTTAGTTCCTGAAAGGAATAATGTTAGAAAAAGATAATGGGATTACCAGTAGAAAGCTGGGTAGAACATATGGTCAATCCTACTTTAATCCTACTTTAGGCACTGAAATGAATTCACTCTATTGTTTTAGGAATGTGCAGTCAAATTCTGAGGAATTAAAATAGCATCCTGGGCAGCAATGTCGCCTTATGACAGAATAACAAGTGCAGTTTGGGCACACCTGGTACAATTGGATCTGGCAAGATAATGGCAAATTTTTGTAGTTTAGGAGAAATAGCAAATGTGTGATCCCATTATTCCTCCAGCACATGCCCCCATCCCCGCAAACACATTGGAAAAACTTTCCAAATATAAGGGCATATTTACTACCCTATTCACTGGCCCACATACTCAGATGAAGTACACAGTTACATAATTGAGGCAGCCAGAACTTCATTTTCTTATCATTCCCTGTTCTAGTTATTATAGCTGTGGACCAAATTACCTCAAAGCATAGTGGCATTAAAGAATCATCTATTATGCTCCTGGATTGTCCAGATTAAGAATTAAAACAAGGCATAGTTAGAATGACTTATTTGTGCTCCATAATATCTGGGACCTGAGTGGGAAGACTCCAAGTCTAGATACTGAAATCATTTGAAGATTCTCTGGTTCACTTGCCTGAAGATTGATGCTGGCTAAAAGTTAAGGGTCTTCATTTTCTAAGCATCTAGGCCTCTCCTTGTGGACTCTCCATGTGGGATTTTTCACATCATAATGCCTGTGTTACAAGAGGAGTGTGTCAGGCAGAAGCTATATCCTTTTTATGACTTATTTTCAAAAGTCATATAGTATTACTTCTGCTACACTCTAGTGGTGTAAGAAGTCACAAGCTTCGAATCCAATCCAAAGGAAGGGAACATAAGCCCTACCCCTTATGGGAAGAGTGTCAATCATGGCATGAGTAGAGCATGTGAGATGAACTAGAGAGATGGATAGGAAGAAAGAGAGAGAAAGAAATAAAGGGAATAAAAGTGAGATAGAGACATATTTTAGAAATATAATCTGCTACCTTTCAGCTGCATTTTTACTAGAACCAAAAAAAAAAAGAAAAAGTTGCCATCGAGTCAATTCCAACTTAGTGACCCTATCATATAGAACAGAGTAGAACTGCCCCATAGGGTTTCCAAGAAGCAGCCAGTGGATTTGAACTGCTAACCTTTTTGGGGGGGAGGGTAGCATCCGAACTCTTAACGATTGATGTTTTAATTGTCCATTCCAATTATCAATCTTACTGCTACTTTGTTGTTATATTAGTTTCCTAGAGCTGCCATAACAAAATACCACAAATTGTGTGGCTTATAAGAACAGAAACTTATTGTCTCACAGTTCTGGAGTATAGAAATCCAAATCAGGGTATAGACTATGTTGATACCTTCTGTGGGCTCTGAGAAAGAAACTGTTCCATGCCTCTCTCCTAGGTTCTGGTATCTTCATGAATTCTGTGGTGCACAGCCGCAGTGTAGTGTAGGGTCCTTCTTGTGTCTCCCTGTCACTATATATCTTCTTTTACAAGGACGACAATTATGCAGGATTAGAAACCACCCTACTCCAGTAAGACCTCATGTTAACATAACTAATAACTTCAAACACTATATTTCCATACAGGGTCCTATCCACAGCTACAAGGATTAGGATTTCAACATATCTTTACAGGGGACACAATTCAGTGCATAATGGTCTGTCCTCTGGGCCTCCAAAATTTATGTTCTTCCCACAAGCAAAATATGTTTATCCCATCTCAGCATCCCCAGAGGTTTTAATCCTGTCCAGCACCAATTTTAAGTCCATAATTATGTCTTCTAAATCAGGTATAGGTGAAACTGGGTATAGTCTAACATGGGACAAAATTTCTTTCTATCATTGAACCAGTGAAACCTAAAATACAAGTTATCTGCTTCTAAAATGCAGTGGTGGAACAGGCCTATGATAGACATTCCTATTCCAAAAAAGGCATGTGTCCTAAGCATCTGAAACACAGCAGGGCAAATTTCATTAGATTTCAAGACTTGAAAAGAATCTTCTGTCCTTTGGGCCCAACTGGATGTTGGCACCACTCTTGGGGCTCTAGAAGCTGCTAGTACATCTGGATCATTTGGATGGCTCCTTTCTCCTGGTCTTATGAAGGTGGTGGCCCCAATGCTTCAGTCCTATGTGGTAGCCCCAGCCCCTGGAGGTGAGGAAGTTGCTCTGCCCTCTAGAATTGAGGTGGTTCCACCCTCTGAAACTGAGGAAGTGTCAGTCCTACCCATAAGCTTCATACTAGCAACCTTTCTGACCTCTGAATCACTCTTAGGATCCTTTCCGTTTCTTGAAGGACAACAGATGCTTACAATCAAGCAGCTCCTTCAGCCCATTTCCTGTCTATGGAATTCCAGGAGGCAGACTGCTTTCCTTTATTTCATCCCATCTCTGTCTCTTTCAGTCTAAAGCTGGTAGTGTTTCTGCTGAGATGTTTGATTTGCTCCATAAGTTACACTACTAATATCTTTAGCAAATTGTTGTCCAACCACATCCTTGTCGTTCTCTCCAGAGCATGTTTTCTAAATTATTACAATATGTATGAGCCAAAAATTTTCCAATTCTTCAATTTCTAGTTTTGTTTGACACAGTTCATTCCTCAAGTTATCTCTTTCTTCTCACATTTAATATAAGCAGCAAGGAGAAACCAGGCTATGTCTTCAACACTATGCTTAGACATCTCCTAAGCTAAATATCCAATTTTATCACTTACAATTTCTACTTTCCACAAAAAAACCTAAGCATAATTTAGGCAAGTTCTTGCTAATTTAAAGCAAGAGTCACCTTTCTTCCAGTGTTCAATAACATTTTCACGTTTATCATTAACATTTCAGGTTTATCATTTCATTTTAAGGCCTCATGAGAACATTTATTGTCTACATTTCTAGGAATATTCTGTTCATGACAATAGAAACTTTCTCTACAGCTCTCCTCTTCTTTCTAAGCTCTCATCAGAATCTCCTTTAATGTCCATAATTCTACCAACAGTCTCATCAAGGAAACCTTGGTTTTTAGTATCAAGTATCTCAAAACTTTCCCAGCCTATACCCATTACCCAATTTCAATGTCACTTCAACATTTTTAAGTATTCATTGCATCAGCACCCCACTTCTTGTATCAAAAAAAAATATGTGGAACCAAAAGCTTATTGTTCCACAGTTCTGGAGGCTGAAAGTCCAAATCAGCATAGCAGCCATATCAATTCCTTCTATCGGCTCTGAGAGAGAAACTGTTCATACTTCTTTTCTAGCTTCTGGTAGCTCTAGGTGTTCCTTGACTTGTAGTTGCAATGTTATATGGTGTTCTTCCTCTATTTCCATGTCTTTTTCTATCTTCTCTTTTATAAGGACATTAGTTATATAGGATTATGATCCACCCTACTCCAGTATGTCCTGATGTTATCAAAACCGATAACTTCTTTAAACACCTTATTTCCAAACTGGGTCAGATCCACAGGTATAGGGGTTAGAACTTCAACACATCATTTTGGAGGACATAACTCAATCCGTAACAGTGGGAAATAAAGAAGATGACAGGTTTATTAAAAAAAGGCATTTTGTGCATTTTTGGACATTAGCAGCAATGAAACATTTATACTGTTATGAAAAAATACAGCCCAAGGAAATACACTAGGCTCAATTCCTTCCCAGGCATTACTTCAGTTACAAGGTAAGCAGTATCTGAAGTAGAGCTTTAGAATTCTAAGTTATGACCCATTTGAAGCTGCTTGGTACTATTTCCAATTATTTCCTGATGTCTTTCCGCCTAAAATTCTTACCCAAAGCCTTCTTTAGCTATATTTTTTGCATTTCTGTACAAAACACACATTAGCATCTTCAATATGTGACTAAAAAAAATGTCATTCTGATAGTATCACATAGCTTAAGGTCCTGAATATCTTGTCATTTCATATAACCAAGTAACAAGCTCCAGGGATCAAAAGTTGTTTTTTGCTTTCTGAATCAGTTTTTGCTCAACTGAATCAGCAACTGATTTTCATTCTTTCCTTGGAGGCAGCTACATATTCCACTTATCTTATTTCCTCAAATTCTCACAGAGATTTCTATTATTGTGTTCCCCTTGGAGGGCTTTCCTAACATATCCAGTTAAGTAGGTCCCATATGTCTGACCATCAGCAAAATTCTAAGGTCATGTCAAATGATCTTAAATATCGAAACATCACACTCTGGACACAAGAGTCTTAAGTTTTCCTGTACAGCTATATATAACCAAAAAAGAAAACCAAATCCATTGCCATTGAGTCAATTCTGACTCAAAGTGACCCTATAGAACAGAGTAGAACTGCCTCCATAGTGTTTCCAAGGCTGTAAATCTTGATGGGAACAGACTACCACATCTTTCTCCTGCAGAGGGGCTGGTGGGTTAGAATCTCCGACTCTTCAGTTAGCAGCCAAGCACTTAATCAGTGAGCCACCAGGGCTCCTTCAGCCATACGTACTGCTCTGACTTATGCCTATTTTGAAGCCTTAACTTCTACCTTCTGTGGGAGAAATAGTGATAGACTACCAGCTTGCATTTGAAAATGTGATTTGGGAGCTTCCGTTAGTAAACAGCTTGCTTTGCTTGCCAAAGTGGTTATTGTAGGTTATAAACCTTTCAAAAAACAAAATATTAAAACTCTTCTGAGGGTTATATTAGCCTTGAAGTGAGAGCTACAACCAACTAATATATATGATATAGTCTCCCAGAGTCATCATAAATGACATGCTTCCTCAATAGTATCTTACACTGCTCATGGTACTGCTCATAGTACAATTCTCTCCAAGTCTCTCAAAAATTTCTTATTGTTATGAATCCATCTCAGATTAAGATTTCTTTCTGGTACCTTTATGTATAGCTGTGAATAGATTATCCATGTAAAGCACATGTGCCCACTAAAATAAAAAAAAAAAAAAACCTCATGTAGTTTTATTTATTCTCTTATTAGGAGAATGCAGTAAGTAAAGCCAATATTTATTCCATGTTTTTTGTAGAATTTCTCTTGTGGCCCAAGCCCAAGTTATTCCTAAAAATGTAACAGATTTGTCTGGGTCCTGTATTTTACATGGTTTAAATCAACATTAATCATAAACCCTATTACATACAGCATATATGCTATAGCAATTATTCACATATGCTATTTCAGTTCCCAAAATTTCTCGGTCTTCTTCAGGCATTCACTCTCATAATATAATCAGTGTAATGAAGAATTTACTTTTGATAGCATTTATGATGGTTAAGGTTATGTGTCAACTTGGCTAGGCTATGATTCTAGTGGTTCAGCAGATATTATGTAATCATCCTTCGTTTTGTGATCTGACGTGAACAGCCAAGCACTTGAGCAGGGAGTTTCCTTGGGAGTGGGGCTGCATCCAATATATATAGATGTTTTGGCAAAGCTCACCCTCTCTCTCAATCCTGCATCTGACTCATCATTTTCTGACCTCCGGTTATAGGGATGTGAGCCAGCAGCCTACCTTCTGACCTTCTGATTTTGGGTTCATCAGCTCCTGCAACGACATGAGTCAGTAGAAGCCGCCAGCCTGATGCCTGACCCACACACTTGGGACTTGCCAGCCTCCATGACTGTATGAGCCATTTCTTTGAGATAAATCTCTCTATGTTTATATTTATATACGCTTCAATGGTTTTGCTCCTCTAGCGAACCCAGTTTAGGACACCAATCAAGTCTAAACCTCATATTATTAGGTTGTAACAGTACACTGGAAGGGTACACAAGGAAGAGGACAGTGAATATTCAGTTCTTTCCAACTAAAAAAGAAAATGTGCTTGGATTTCTTTCAAATTTGAGCTAGAAATGAAGACACAGTCTTAGTCAACTTTATAAGGGTATACAAATGAACTTTAAATTTAGCCTGTTAGCATGCTTGGCCAAGATCCTATTAGTGCAACTACTTAATTCAAGCTATAAGAGTAAAAATCTAGTTTCCAAGAATCAGTTACCTTTCTCAGAACCCAGCAGGGGTTTTTGTAAGTGGAGTAGTTTTGGGCCTAGTATGCCTGCTTCTACCATTCTTTCAGTAAATTAAAAAAAAAAAAAAAATTCTGGTTTCAACAATTCTAGTTTCCTATTTAGCATAATAATAATAATAAAACAGGAAAAAGTTCAGAATTGTTCAATATCCAACCATAGGCCATCGATAGTAAACTCCCTATTTTCATTCTCATCCATTCTAATTATGCATTCTGTTACAGGTGATGCTAGCATGCCATGGTACAGGTGGATCTATGGTTCTACAATAACCCTGGTGACCTTCACCACAGCATGGCTGTATACCCCTTGTTGTTGTTGTTTTTTCAGTCATCTGATTATGTCATTTTGTTTTCCAGTACATTGTGCATCAGTATCTATCCCCCACACACAAAATTTTTGTTTTCCACTCTATGTCATTTAATTTTAACTGCAGAGAACAGCCTTGGTCCCTGTTCTGAAGATTTCATGAGTTAAGCATGACTCCCAGATTAACTATCTTCTACCACTACCATACTAAAAATTGGAGTAAATTCAGTACACAGGTCTAACATTCACTTTATTCAATGTCCTTTCACAATATTGCATTTAAATGTATCCAAGACACAGTAAAGGGAACATACTGGACAGGTTCTTCTAACTGATTGTTGCCTGAGACAAAAGTTTGTTTCTCCTTGATCCAGAGAGCAATAATCTGCCACTAGCATTTTGTAGCAACCACATCAATCTTCTCTTTTTTTATTACCTCATTATTTATGGATTTGTACATGTCACTCAGTTAGTGTTCTTATTTCCATTTTCATTATTATCTTTCTGCCCACCATTTTATTTGGAATGCTCAGACATTGTTCCTATCATTAAAGACAATATTTGCATGGTAGTAGGTTGGCTCCAGCTTCCCACATGGTCTCTTCACATTTTAAAAGGAGAGTTGAATAAAAGGCCTGATATGGATTGAATTATGTCTCCCAAAAAGATATATTGAATTCCTAATCCCTGTACCCATGAAGGTGACTTTGTTTGAAATAGTGTTTTTCTTTTGTTTTCAGTTAAATCAAATAAGTTCGTACCAGAATGGGGTTGGTCATAATTCTAATCACTTTGGAGTGGTATCTTATAAAAGAGTCTTATGTGAGGATCTGTCTACAATCCAGAAGCTAAGAGACAAGTAAGTATCTCCCCCTTAGAGCTGACAGAGAGTATCACCCTGCTGATGCCCTGAATTCAGATTTCTAGCCTCCAGAACTATGAGAATTTTTTTTTTTTTCGCAGTTGTCACAAGTCAACTCCAGATCATGGTGATCCCATGTGTGTCATAATAGAAGTGTACTCCATAGGGTTTCCAATGGTTGCTTTTTGGAAGTAGATCACCAGGCCTTTCTTCCAAGGCACTTTTGGGTGAAATAGAGGCTTCAACCATTCTGTTAGCAACTGAATGTGTTAAATTCTCACACCACCTAGGGACTCTGTCTCATTCATTAAAGCTACAAGTTTTTTTGATATTTTATTATGGCACCCCTAATAAACAAAGACAGAGCTCAATACATGTGCTGCATTCAAAGGTATCAAAGCTTCTAGTTTGTTTAAGTCAAAGGTATATCATTTGGAGTGGCTCACTAATAATTGCATAATCAATCTTATGTTGCTATACTTCAACATTGTAAGAGTATAATGAGAGTATATTTCATTTAATATACATTTAATGAGAGTATATTTCTTTTTCTGAGAATGAGGGACACAAATAGTTGTTTTTTAGTCATAAAACACTAGATTGTTTTATTAATCAGTTCCAAAAGAGTTATTTTAGCATATTTAAATTCAGAAGAATTCTTTGGTTGCTTACAACTACAATCAACTCTGAGGATCAACAACCAACCTAAATGGTCCTTCCATTCAGCTGTCCACCATCAATGTATTAGGCCCATGATCATTTAACCAAATATTCTGAGATAGTAAAAAATTCATCAGACAGTGCCCAGTATTTTTCAGTGAAGTGACTAAACTCTTTAAAACTGTATGCTGTAGTTTTTCTGATTACCTGTCTACCTTAATCTAGTGCCTCAGTAGCAAGCCTATTGATTAAAAAATAGTAGAATAGTTGTATCATGAGTGAACATTACATCTCTGAAACAATCAATAGAAACTTTGGCGTATCATAAGAATTACTTTTCTTAATTCGTGTATTAGTTTCCTATTGTTGTGTCAAATTATTACAAATTTAGTGGCTTGAAATAACACAAATTTATTATTTTACAATGCTGCAGGTCAAAAGTCTGAAATGGTTTTACAGAGCTAAAATAAAGGTCTCAGTTGAGCTCTTTCCTTCTGGAGGCTCTAAGGAAGGGTCCATTTTCTTGCCTTTTCCAGCTTCAGGATGCTGCCTGCATTCTTTGGCTTATGGTTTTATCACTTCATATCACCTCTGCTTTGATTGTTATTATCTCTTTCTCTGACTCTGACCCTCTTGCTTCCATTTTATAGGAACTGTATGACTACATTGGGCTCACTCAGATAATCCAGCATAATCTCCCATTTTCCAAGTATTTAAGTTAATTACCTTTGCAAAGTCCCTCTTTCCTTGTATAACAATATATTTACAGATTTAGACAATTAGGACATGAACTTTTTTTTTGCGGGGGGGAGGAATTATTCAGCTTACTACAGTTTCAAATAGCAGTTTCAACTTTTTCTTTGTCTGATTTTTTCTTTGCCTTCCCACATCAGTGGATATATTTGAACTAAAGAGGTTGACAGCAACCAGAAAATGCTATTTCATAGCAATTACCTATTTTTCTGCCTTTCTGTTCAATCTATATTGTTAATCTCTTGGAGTTAAAGGTGTTTCCAGCATATCCCATTGATAAAATTCATCCCAAGTAATCTGCTATTAAGTTTTCTCTTCCTGAAAACAAGGAAGGATAGACAACCATGCCACCATCAAAATCTCATCAGGTTCTTTCTATTCTTCATTTTTCTTACTGAAAATTTTCTTTAACATATATATTTGGGAGACTAAAAGTCAATCCTACATCTGACAGCACCCTGAAATGCCCATACTGCTGTTTATAGCAGTGATTGTGGGTTTGGATTAACAATCAGATTCACGAGACAAAACAGACTTTAACTTAAAGCTAAGTTGGAGAGAACATTGCCTTTTTCTGAGGGTGGAAAGCCAACACAGCATAGCTAAAGTCTTATGATGTCTAGTCACAATTTCCAAAGACCCAGATATTCCAAAGTGAAGATGTGTAATCATGAGAGATAAAAATAAGTTTTTTGAGAAGTGGCCACCTACAGGAAGTCATAGTTTTCCATCAGCAGTTATTCTTAGTTTGTCATATTATTTCCTCAAAGATATGTGATAATCTAGTTACATGACTGTCATGGGATAGACACTACCATTTTCTAGTACAACTGAATCTCATCAAGCTCAATTATTCACTTTTTGATAAACAATGTTGACAAGGAGATACATATGCTTGGTTCAATATAGCCCTTGGGTGGATTCTAACTTATCTCTGATCCAATAAAGGCAAATTCCTGATAGTGGCTTCAGTTGATGTCACAAGGGAGATTTAACTAAGGATACAATCCTCCAGTATCCCTCACACTAGAGGAATGACCACAGAACTAGCTGCTAAACTTTTCCCTCTAGTATCTTTCATCAAGTTTTGAAAATTCTTGTGTATCATCTTTTCAAATATGGCCTTTTTGTATTCTCCATCTTCATATTTTCAGACTCTAATTGCTCATGTTTTAGACATTACACTAGTTCCACAATTCTCTGTTATTCTCTGTCTCTCATGTCTGTGCTTCATATTTTTTACTTTTATTGACCCATCTTCCAGTTCATCACTCTTATTTACTGCTGTGTTTAATTTACTGTCAAAACATGTCAGGGTTTTTAAATTCATATATTCTGGAGCATCTACATTTAATTATTTTTTATTGATGCCAATTCACTGTTAAATCCTCAATGCACTTTTCTATTTTTTCTCAATTATCTGTATATTTTGAATATATTAATCAGAATTATTTTATGTCATTTTTAGCTAACTCCATATGCTTAGATCGCCTGTGGGTATATTTCTATTATATTTTTTTCTTTGATTTCTATTCAAGTGATCTATTTTGTGATTGTGTTTGCTTATATGGGTACATATATGAGCCTAGTAAAATTTGATGATGCTAGGTATTTTTGGAAAAAAAAGAAAGAAAGCTTTATAATCTCCTGATGATGTTGTCTTCCTCTGAAATTAAAGATACTCATCCTTCTTCTAGACAGAGTAGTGGCTAATCTCATTGATTATAGACTGTCTTAAATTGAAACCGTGGGGGATGTCTTTATCATTCTGGGTTCACATTTATGTTGCCTTTGGATATACATAGTTCCCAACAATTTTAACTATTATACCCTAGTGATTTCTGAACTCTAATTTTTGTCTTATTAAACTTCCAAAAATATCTGTTGTGCTTTTCAGACACCTTTTGGTAAGGATTTAGACACATTTTAAACAGCTGCATTATTTAGCAAATATATTAGGAGGAAAACCAGTTGAGTCTTTGATGCCCCCAACTATACACCAGAAACTCTTGTTTCTGTGTCTAGTCATAGTGCTCGCTACTAGGCTATGATCTGTACCTTTAGAGCAGAAGCAGCAGTATGAGCTAGATCACCACTCCAAGGTTTTTTCCTCTCTGTGCACTACCCTCACTAATTATCTTTGCTACGGTTATCTCTCTATTGCCTTCAAACAGATGATATATATAGTTTGTTTGGCTTTTCCCATCAGAAAAGAAAATGTTTGAAATTAGACTTGTTTAATCTGGTGGAAATCAGAAGTCATTAGATTTCTTTTTAAGTATAAAGAGCATATTTGTGTGTAAAAATAAATATATAACAATATATGAAACTCTACAGGTCTACAATTACAGATGAACATCATCAATTCAAACAATATTAAAAAGAAAGTGGACACAGACATATAATTTTTCCATTTGTGTATTCATTTTTTTTTTTTTATTGTTCTTCAGGTGAAGGCTTACAGAACAAATAGTTTCTCACGAAACAGAAGTACACATGTTGTTTTATAACATTGGTTAACAACCCCACAACATATCAACCCTCTAACTTTTCAACCTTTTTATTTTTTTTGGTGAAAATACACATAGCCAAAGATACACCCTTTCAAAAATTTCTACATGCACAGTTCAGTGACATTGACTATGCTCTTCCAATTGT
>NW_004443949.1:30620270-30666051 GCF_000243295.1 Trichechus manatus latirostris
CTTTTTGCCTCAGTTCTTGGAGAATTCTGAGTATTAGAGATTTGAATTCCCTATCAGGTAGTTCTAGTGCATTTTCTTCCACAGGAGAGTCATCTGGTGTTTTATTTTGGGTGCCTACTGGCACCATCCTGTCCTGTTTTCATAAATATTTTTTATTGTCTGCTGTCTTCGGGGCATTCAGTAGTTATTTTTCTCGTTTATTGATTGTAGATTTGTTTGTTTAGTCCCTTTTTAAAAAAAAAATTTGACTATGTCTGAGCAGGCAGACTGTGTGTTCTTTGTTGTTTGCTCATCTTTGGACACAATACTTTTCGCCTCCTTCTTCAACTGTCAGGGTCAGTCATTCAGATATGGTATAGCATGGCTGGTCTAGCTGAAGAGGAGCCACTGGGATGGGTTGTTTGTCGCACTTACTACAGCCACTAGAGCGGGTTGGTAATCAGTGCAGGACAGGTCCCAGTAGGCCATGCCTGTGCTGCTTGGTGGTGTGATGTGAAGCGCACGGTGCAGGTAGGCAGGATGCAGCGGGGAGATTGTTATATGTGGAGCTAAGATAGACATGGAGAGAGGAGAGAGGAACAGGAGCCAAAATCATACAAAGAAACAAAAAAGAATGCTAGGGGAGCTTGCCGTTGGAGCGGAGAGATGAGAGACTATGAAATGGAGAAAAACAGAAAGGGGAGGTGGAAGAAAAGAAAAGAATGAATAAATAAGAATCAGAAAGGTTAAAGAACCGTAAAGTTCCCAGGGATCCCACCAGTGCAGCTATGAGGTCTGGGGAAGTCTCTCTCAGGTGTTGCAGTACAACCTGGCTAGACGGCATAGAGGTATGCAACGCCAAGTATTCAGGGAACAGAAAGAGAAGGAAGATACAGAGAGATGAGAAACTGAGCAATGAAGAAAGACAAAAAGGGAAAAAAAGGAAAAAGAAAGCAAAACAAATTAAAAAATAAAACAAGAAAGGCCCCAAACAAACAAACAAACAAACAAAAAAACCAACATAAAAAGAAATGCCCTCAGGGATCCCTCTACACATCTGTGGAAACTGAAGGGGCGTCTCCCTGCCATGCAGTTCAGCCTGGCCAGAAAGGGCTCCCAACTCAAGAAAAGGAAAAGAAAACAACCAATTCAAAACAAACAAACGAACAAATGCCCCGGGATCCCACCAGCACGGCAGCCCTAACCGGGAAGCAGCTCCACACTCGAACGGATCTCCGCAGCCCCTCAGGAAGAAGCAAAGATGGCTCAAGGAGCCAGGTACTTGAGCGAAGTGAGGGGGTGGTGCCGAGAGGCAAGTAAGAAGTCAAAAGAAGCAGAAAAATAAAGCAACACTAGCAGCTAACAAATGGCACTCAGACAGCCAGCTAGTGCAGGCTGGTGTTTCTGGACAAGAGACTGTGTCCGTGGGAAGCAGAGGGGGCCGAGTGTGGGTGAAGAAGTGTAGAGAGTGGGAAAGCGTATATCACAAATTACTGCAGCCCCTCAGGAAGAAGCAAAGATGGCGCACAGAGCGAGGTACTTGAGCTAAAGGAGGGGGAGGTGGCAAGAGGCAAGGAAGAAACAAAAAGAAGCAGAAAAAAAGTAACACCAGCAGCCAACAAATGGCACTCAGACAGCCACCCGTTTGGGTGTGTGGAATCCAAGCAGCTGCTGTTTCTCGGTCAAGAGACTGTGGCTGCGGGAAGCAGAGGAGGCCGAGTCGGGGTGAAGAAGGGTGGGGGGTGGGAAAGCATATATCACCAATTACCAGTTGTTTTGTCTCCCACTGGACGCTCCGTGAGGCTGCTTTCTCGTACCTTCTGTTTGCTGGTCTCCAATAGGAGTCCAAGATGGCGGATCCACACTGTGCTGGTAGGGGACCTCTGCATGAATCTCTCCCAGCTCTCCATTCTCTGTCAGTTTTCTCACTCCATTTGGTGCTTGGCTTAGTTCTTTATCTCTTCATTGGATGTTTTAGGGTTTCAGGATTGTTGTATTCTCTGTTCGGCTTAGTTTCTTGGATCTTTGCTGTGGAGGGACGTCGTGGTGCTTCTGCCTAGAGCACCATTTTGCCGGAACCCCTGTGTGTTCATTTTTATAAAACATATGTGTTTTATTGAGCTACAAAATACTGTACAGCTTACCAAAAACTATATTTAAAATTTTGACGAACTAGACTGCATGACGCTGCATTGAATGTTTATTAATTTTTTAGATACATTGCATGATGGAAGTACATAATTGCAGTTTTTTTTGTTTCTTTGTTTAATTTTGCTTTTCTTTGCTTTTTTACAAAACAAAAACTCACACACACAAAAGTGGTGTCATGTGTATAAAATATAAAGGATATTCACCAGAAAATTTTTCAACCATTGCCTTTACATTATTTCCCTTTTAAAAGTATTTGAAAACAAAATATTCAAATAAGAAAACTAAATTGTTGCTATTAAGTTAGAGAATGTCAGAAAAAAAGTTTAGTATTTTTTTTAGTTTTATTTGATTGTAGAAGGTAGACCTACCAAATGCTGATACATATTATGCACATTATCTCAATGACGTATATACACACATATACACATACAAACATTTTTCACGGGCATTTAATACCTGAAAGTCTACCTAGTTAAAAATGAGGCTTATTTTCTTTTTAATTTTAGCATTAGTGTTCTTAGACAATAAAAGATAATACTTTATTTGTATGTTTAATTTTTTTCTATCATAGTATACCTTGTATATAATGCATTTTATATTTAATCTCTTATTTAGTACATCATAAAGATATTAATAAACAAATATAATCATTTTTCTAAAGGAGACAATATGGCATTATTTTTATTGTTGTTATTATTACTATTATCTTTGTTACCATTTTATATCTTTTTTTTTTTACTTCTAAGAAAGTAAGCTTAATCAAACAATGAGTAATCAAATGCTTTCCCAGTTTGACATCTTTGCCTGTCCAGGTTTATTTTTTGGAAGTAAATCATCTTGGATTAGAACTGATTTAGAATACTGTGTTATGATATTCTGGTCCTTGATTACATTCGCAGTATTTTCCTTGGACAGACAAATTTTAGCCGTGTGTGCTTACTAAAAGAGGAACATACAAAAGTCCCAATTTGGGCTATTATCTGATCACATTATGATGGCAGGTTTTTTGTTAAAAGCCGATTTGTAGGCTATTTTGGAAATTTGCAGAATGGATTATTTCAGCATGTTATCCAAAAGTAGCCTTGAGCTATTGGAAACTGGTAGCATAATTATGGTTTAAGAGAGGTAAATTTTGTTTGCCTGGATTCTTTTCCTTGATATCTTTGAGGGTAGATATTCAGATTAGTGTTATCTCTTTACCAGTGAATAGGACACATGGCTATTTCACGAGGCAGTGAAAGGACAAAACCTGAGAATTGTTAACTTCTCAGGTTATTTGATCAATAGACAATTAGATCTTATGGATCAGATAAACAATGATAATTTAATAAACTTCAGATTTCCTCATTTAACTAAACACCCTAAATACTTATATCATTTTAACCTGTTAGCATTGCTGGATATTTGTTCCATTATCAAATATGTGTGCAGGAAATTCTTTTACATAATGTCCCTTAGTACTCTTTCATTCCAGGATTTCAGTACTCATTTATTCAAAATATTTCATTTTTATTTGGGTAATACAGTTTATTTCAGTACATAATTTAATAAATAAATATAAATTATGAATTTATAATGTGGTTAGTGGAAAAAAATTACAGCAAAATATACATATATATATGTATTTAAGTTCTCCTTTAAGTTACTACTCCAATAAAAATAAAATTCTGGTCCCCTAAATCACAACCAATTATAAACAAGAGAGCAATGTTTTATATTAATTATCTCTCAAATACTATTTCTAATATATATAATATGGTCTCTACACATAAAATAAATAAATTAAAAAATAATCTTCCTCTCTCGTTAAAAAAAATGTATTTTTTCATTTTTGTTCTTTAGATTGCAACGATTTACTCCCAGATTTTGAAGAAGTTGTAATAATTATCTACTAAAACACATATAATCATCCTTGATTAATGACATGAGCTGGTCTCTTCAAATCTATTTTCATTATATATTGTCAGAAGCTACAGCTTTCTCTACATGAGGCAAATTTAGAGAGTGGGGGAGTGGAGTTGTTTAATCTGGAAAGTGTGGCTCATAAAGGGACAGAGAGAGAAATAGGAGAAGATTATATGGTTATACACTTTTATTCATATAGTAAACTCAAACAAAAAAAAGAAACTAAAAAACAAAATATGGCAATTTACTTATGTTGTTGTTGTTGTCAGGTGACGTCGAGTTGGTTCGACTCATAGCGACCATACATACAATAGAACGAAACACTGCCTGGTCCTGCACCATCCTCATAATCATTATGCTTGAGCCCATTGTTGCAGCCACTGTGTCAATCTGTCTTGTTGAGGATCTTCCTCTTTTATGCTAACCCTGTACTTTACCAAGCATGATGTCCTTCTCCAGGGACTGGTCCCTCCTGATAACGTGTCTAAGTATGTGAGACAAAGCCTTCCCATCCTCGCTTCCAAGGAGCACTCTGGTTGTATTCATTTCTTCCAAGGTAGACTTGCTCCTCCGTCTGGTAGTCCATGGTATTCAATATTCTTCATCAATGCCATAATTCAAAGGCGTCAATTCTTCTTCAGTCTTCTTTATTCATTGTCTAGCTTCCGCGTGCAGATGAGGCAGTTGGAAATATCATGGCTTGGGTTAGGCAAAACTTAGTCTTCAAAATGACACCTTTTTTTTTTTTTTTCAACACTTTAAAGAGGTCTTTTGCATCAGATTTGACTAATGCGATACATCATTAGATTTCCTGACTGCTGCATTCATGGGCAGTGGATCAAAGTAAAACGAAATCTTCGACAGCTTCAATGTTTTCTCCATTTATCATGATGTTGCTTATTGGTCCACTTGTGAGGATTTTTGTTTTCTTTATGTTGAGGTGTATCCATACTGAAGACTGTAGTCTATGTTCTTCATCTGTAATAGCTCTAAGTACTCTTTGCTTTCGACAAGCGTCATTGTGTCATCTGCATATTGCAGGTTGTTAATGAGTCTTCCACCAATCCTGATGCCAAATTCTCCTTCATATAGTCCAGGTTCTTGGATTATTTGCTCAACATACAGATTAAGTAAGTATGGTGAAAGAATACAACCCTGAAGCACACGTTTCTTGATTTTAAACTATGCATTATCCGCTTGCTCTGTTAGAACTACTGTCTCTTGGTCTATGTACAGGTTCCGCATGAGCACAATTAAGTGTTCTGGAATTCCTATTCTTCATAATGTTATCCGTAATTTGTTATGGTCCACACCGTTGAAAGTCTTTGCATAGTCAATAAAACACAGGAAAACATCTTTCTGGTATTCTCTGCTTTTAGCCAAGATCTACCTGACATCAGCAATGATACCCCTCATTGAACGTTCTCTTCTGAATCCTGTTTGAATTTCTGGTGGTTCACTGTTAATATACTGCTCCAACTGTTTTTGAATTATCTTTAGTAAAACTTTATCTGTGTGTAATATTAATGATATTGTTCGATAATTTCCCCATTATATTGGATCATCTTCCATTGGAATGGGCACAAAATATGGATCTCTTCCAGCTGGTTGGCCAGGTTGCTGTCTTGCAAATTTCTTGGCATAGGTGAATGAGGTCCTCCAGCGCTGCATCCATTTGTTGAAACATCTCAGTTGGTGTTCAGTCAATTCTTGGAGACTTGTTTTTCACCAATGCCTTCAGTTCAGCTTGCACTTCTTCCTTCAATACTATCGGTTCTTGATCATACACTGCCTTCTGAAGTGGTTGAACTTCCACCAATTCTTTTGGTACAGTGACTCTATGTATCCCTTCCATCTTTTTTTTTATATTTCCTGTGTCATTCAATATTTTACCCATAGAATCCTTAAAAATTGCAACTCAAGGCTTGATTGTTTTCTTCAGTTGCTTTAGCTTGAGAATACTGAGTGTGTTCTTCCCTTTTGGTTTTCTAACTCCAGGTCTTTGCACATTCAAAATGTCCAATGCAAGTTCATTTCAGCTCACTAATGCCTAGCATATCGATGTTTATGCATTTCATTTCATTTTGACTACTTCCAATTTTCTGAGATTCATACTTTGTATATTCCACATTCAGAATGTGGAATTTACTCACAATCCAATGCAATGAATGTTCAAAATATAATAGGAAAATTAAAAATCTCATTTGAACTATAAAGAGTGTATTAGTTAGGGTTCTCCAGAGTGACAGAACCAGTTATATCTGTCTTGGAAGAAGTACAACCAGAACGCTTCTTAAAAGCAAGGATGGCAAGAGTACATCTCACATACTTTGAACATGTTATCAGAAGGGATCAGTCCTTGGAGAAGGCCATCATGCGTGGCAGAATAGAAGGTCAGCAAAAAAGAAGAACACCCTCAACGAGATGGATTGACACAAAGTCTGCAATAATGGGCTCCAGCATAAAAATGATTGTGAGAATGGCACAGGACTCGGAAGAGTTTCGTTCTGTTGTACATAGGATCACCATAAATCAGAACTGACTCAATGGCACCTAACAACAGCAACGTTTACATACATATATATATATATATATATATATATACATATATAATGTATATATATATATATATAACCAAGAACCCGTTGCTGTTGAGTCAATTCCAACCCATGGTGACCCTATAAGACAGAGGAGAACTACCGCATAGGGTTTCCAAGGAATTACTAGTGGATTCAAACTGCCAACGTTTTGGTTAGCAGCCATGTCACTTAAGCACCGCACACACACACACACACACACACATGCATATGTGTATGTATATGTATATACACAGAGAGAAAGAGATAGACTGATTTTAAGACATTGGCTCAGGTGATTGTGAGGGCTGGCACTTCCAAATCTATTGGCCAGAAAAAAAGGCTGGAACCTCTGACCATTTTGTGTCCAAAATCAATAGGCCAGGTGATGGGTTAGAAACCCTTAATGGATGTCTTTTACAGTCTTGAGCCGGAATCCTTCTACCTCAGTGTCTTAGTCATCTAGTACTTCTATAACAGAAATACCACAAGTGAATGGTTTTAACAAAGAGAAGTTTATTCTCTCACAGTCCAGTAGGCTACAAGTCCAAATTCAGGGCATCAGCTCCAAAAGAAGGCTTTCTCTGTTGTCTCTGGAGGAAGGTCTGTGTCATCAATCTTCCTTTGGTCTAGGAGCTTCTCTGGGCAGGAACCTCAAATCCAAAGGATGCACTCTGCTCCTGGCGCTGCTTTCTTGGTGGTATGAGGTTCCCGTGTGTCTCTGCTCATTTCACACTTTCATATCTCAAAAGAGATTGGCTTAAGACACCGTCTAATCTTGTAGACCTCATCAGTATAATTGTCACTAATCCATCTTATTACATCATAGTGATAGAGTTTACAACACATAAGTAAATCACATCAGATTACAAAATGGCACACAATCATACAATACTGGGAATCATGACCCAGCCAAGTTGAAAGATATTTTGAGGGGACACAATTTAATACATGACGCTCAGAAAACTTCATTTTTTTGTCCTTAAGGCCTTCAACTGACTAGATGAGTAAATGCATAACTTCTTTTATAAAGATCAACAAAAAGTTGGTTCCTATGAGGCAGAGGTTAAAGATGTCCCAAATTTCTAAAATTTCCAAGCTGCTGTAACACTCCATCAACTCTAACATCAAATACTCCCTCTTGCCTCAGTACTCTCTGTCTTGTCTTTGGGTTCCCTAATTCCCTGCAACGTGTCACAGAACTTACAAACCATATAAAGGAAATGGCTCGCACGGTTGTGGAGGCTGGCAATTCCCAAATTCGTGGGTCAGGTGTAAACTTCTCCCTGCCCTCAGTCTCTGCCCAAAGGCACTCAGAATTCTCACTCTGTGGACCAGGAAGCCCACTGTGCCTTCTCCTGTGGGTATCTGTTGCAAATCTCTGCTGCGGGTCTCTACTACTTTGTTGGTGGCGGGCTCTCTACTTTGCTCTGGAATTGGCTCTTCATTAAGGCAAAACTGACTAGTCTCCTTGGTAGGCCACAATTACTCTATCACACAATCACTAAGGTAGGAGTTATGAGACCATGGATAAAAAGGCCACACACAAAAATAATTAATTCATTGCAATGTGTCTCCTGTACATTATGTGTGTGTGTGTGTGTGTGTGTGTGTTGGGGGGAGTAATCTACTGTACTTAAGACAATTTATTTAAGTATTACTCACATGTAAATACCTTCACACCAGTATCTAGACTAGTGTTTTAACAAAAAACTAGGTACCATAGTGTAACCAAGTTGACACATAAGATTAACCATTACAGTCCACCTCTTGTCAATCTGATACCTATATACATTTACTTAAGCCATACTTCATCTCTAAATAAATGTAATAAATAACAAAGCCATACTTCTGCCTAGCATGATAAAACTATCCTGCATACAAAAGAAGATTATCTATCTCTCTGTCTGTCTGTCTTCTATCTGTCTACCTATGTCTCTATCCTCACAAACATATTAATAGAAAGATAAAGAATAAATATTCATATTTGTTTTTCATTTCTACAACTGGTCATGTGGCTGAAGTTGTCATTTATAACTACCATCTTCCAATTCCCATTCTGTATTCCCTTTGACATCAGCAAACACCTCAGATAGACATGACTTTTTGCATGGTTTGTTGGCCTAAACTTTCATTCCTGAAGAATCTGTGCCATTACTAGTCCTGACTATTATACTTTTCCATTGACTTTAGTCACAGGTCCTGACAAAGCTAAGAAAAGCTCTAAGGGATCTAGTGTATTCAGTACATACTCCTCCTTATGTCCATTGTAAAATAATAGTCAAATTTCCCCTTGGTTATCAGAATCAATCATACTAGCAACTACAGTAATTGCCTTCTTTGCCCAGATATTCAAAGGCACGAGGAGCCCAAAAGGGCGAGGTGATAGTACTAACTTTCAGCTCACTGGAATCATTGTTGTGTCTACCATTGGAAGTATTCATTCCTTTAGAATTAAGACTTCAGACCAACAGAGCATAGGGTCACTGGATAGGAAGTAAAAATTTAGCTAGTGGATGAAAGGGGAAATAAAGGGTGACACTCCCTTTTCTTCCCCTTGATTTCTGGACCTGTGAAACCTGGCTATGTGAGAAGTAGCGCCATATATTGCACAATGATTTAGATCACATATAGCCTCCTAGAGATTGCAGATATTAGTGCCAATATCAAGGACTTGAAGAATGCAGTGGTGAAGACTCCCAACATATCCTTACTCAACTCACCTATTTGACCTGTTAGAAAAAGAGACGAATCTTAAAAAATGAAAATGGATTATTGTAAATTTAACTAGGTGGTGGCTCCAACTGCAGTTGCTGTTCCATAAGTGGTTTCATTGCTTGAGCAAAATTAGCACATCTCCTGGCATCCGATGTGCAGTTATTGAGCTGGCAAAACATTTTTCTCAATACCTATTAGTAAAGACCACCAGAAGCAGTTTGCCTTCAGCTGGCAGGGCCAGCAATACACCTTCACTGGGTTGCCTCAGAGGTATATTAGCTCTGCAGCCACATGATATAATTTGGTTTATAGGGACCTCGATCATCTTTCTCTTACACAACACATTATTGATGTTGTTGTGTGCTGTCAAGTAGATTCTGACTCATAGAGATCCTATATGATGGCATAGAACTGCCGCATAGATATCCTAGGCTGTAATTTTTACAGGAGCAGATTGCCAGGTCTTCCATGTAGGCACTGATTCATTCAAACTGCTTACGTTTCACTTAGTAGCCAAGTGCTTAACCATTTTTCCACCATTACACGAGTCCATTACATTGATGACATCATGCTGATTGAACAAGAAGTAGCAACTACTCTAGATTTATTGGTAGGACATCTGCGTAAGAGGGTTGGAAATAAATCCAACAAAAATTCAGAGGCCATTTACCTCAGTAAAATATCTAAAGGTTCAGTAATGTGGGATGTGTTGAGATATCCATTATAAGGTGAAGTATATAAGTTCTAGGATCTGTCCCCTCCTGCAACTAAAAGGGAGGCATAACATCTAACTGGCCTCTTTGGATTTTGAATACAACATATTTTTCATTTGGATGTGCTACTCCAGACCATTTACTGAGCGACTGACTCAAATGTTGCTAGTTTTGAGTGGGGCCAGAACAAGAGAAGGTTCTACAACAGATCCAAGGTGCCATGAAATCAGGTTCATATCAACAGGTAGTTCTTATGGTGCTTAAAGGTGTCAGTGGCCAATAGAGATGCTGCTTGGTGTCTTTGGCAGGCTCTTATAGGTGAATTACAATGAAGACCCTTAATGTTTTGGAGCAAATCCCTATCATCCTCTGTAGATAACTACTTTCCTTTTGAAAAACAGCTCAACTACTACTGAGCCTCAGTTGAGACTTAACTCTTAACCACAGGCCACCAAGTTACCATGCAATCTGAGTTTTCAGTAATGAACTGGGTGATGTCCAACCTACCCAGCCATAAAATTGGCATGTCTAGCAGCTCACCATAATTAAATGGAAGTGGTGTATACTGTAATGGGTTCAAGCAAGCCCTGAAGGAACAAGTGGTTTACATCAGATAATGGTTCATATGCCCATGCCCTCACTCAAAAAAAAAAAAAAAAAAATCTGTATTATTCAGGTTTCTCTAGAGAAACAGAAACACTAACATAAATAAAAAAGATCATTATTTTAAGGAATTGGGTCAAGAGAGTGTAATGGCTGGCAAGTCCAAACATCATAGGTCAGACAACAGACTAGAAAATCTGGCTGTCTTATTTCCAAAATCAGTAGGTCAGATAGCAGGGTGGAAACTCCAACAGGATGTCTATGTTACATGTGACAAGCTTGGTGCAAAGGATATTTATCTTAATAAAAGAGAAAGGAAAACAACATGGCATTGAAAAAAAGGTTCCTTCTCTTCCTACAGTTAAACATTCAATTTGACTGTGATGTAAATGACTTAGAACTTAGAAGATTTAGAAAGCTGATTGCTCTATACCCAGAATTCACATGAACAGAGAGATGAGGGCCAGAGACTCAGCAGAGGATGCTATGAAGGGAAAAAGAATCCTGATCTCTCATATATTCTCCATATACTTTCCTTCAAGCAATTCTACCTATCAATAAATCCAATAACTCCACTCATGAGGATTCAGCTGCAATGCGATCTGAAAGCAAAGTGTGGATTAAACACAAGATGTAATTTTGATCTGTCTTTAGGCAGAAGTCAGTGGAAAAAGAAGACAAGATGGAAAGAGAAGGTAAAGAATAAATTATGTAGACACTAAAGCTGAAAAGATAGGCAATAGAATCAGATGATTTGGTACTAAATACCAACTCTCCAACCTTCTAATCCTGTGATCCTGTGATACAAATTCAGCCACTAATATTTGTTGAGGATTCACTTTCCTCAGTTCTCCAGTGGAGATGATTGTATTTGTCCCATTCTATTCTGGGGTAATTAAATGTATTTATGTATCAAAACAGTTTGCTTATACTATTGAAGAATACGTTAGCTATTACTATAGATATATATGCCAAAAGATAATACTCTGTATGATGTCAATAGTCTGAATTTTTTTGAAATTTGTTTTATGGGCAAACCAATGCTCAATTTTTATAATAGTTCTACATGAAATAAAAGTGTGTGTACTCTGTAAGTTTAAGTACACTGTTTTATATCATTCACCTAGGTCAAGTTTATTTACAATGTTTTTAGATAAAATAAACAGTAAATTTAAACCTTAGGGAAAAAAGGAGAAATTAAAAAAGAAAAGATCACAAATTAATGACATAAATATTTGCAATGAGCTAACAAGAACAACAAAGAAAATCCAAATGCTGATTTTTGGGAAAGAATAATAAAAATCATAATTACCTAGCAAGACTGATAATAAAAACAAACCAAAAAAATGGATGTCATTATATACTGAGCACTTAGTAAACTGATGAGAAGATATTCATACCAATTTTATGTCAATAAATTAAAAAATGTGGATGGAATGGGTAAATGTTTGGAAATACATAACTTAAAGGAGAAACAGAAACTCTGAATAGCATGATATCTATTTTAAAATTTAAATATAAAATTAAACTTCTTTCCAGAAAGGTTTTCAACAGTTGTTTTTTTCTAAGCATTTAAAGATGAAATAACAGAACTCTTCATCAACTTTTATTCTGGTAGCAGCAAGAGACTTGATGTAAAAGAAACTTTTATTATTATAATTATATAATTAATTATAATTATATTATATTGTATTACCATTTGTCAATATAGTATGTATTAATTATAATAGTTTATTATATTATACTTTTATTATATTTATTACAAGAAATAAAAGTTATAGGTCAATATTCTCATATAATCACAAACAAATTGGGTTTATTCCAGAACTGCAACTGATGTTAATGGTTTAAAAAAATCTTAATGGTTTAACATTTGGACATCAATCAATATAATTCACCACATGAATCAACATGGAGAAATGTCATATGACTATCTCAATAGATGCAAAATCACCCATTCTTAATAAAAATAGCAGCATTATAAAAAGAAGGGAATTATTTTCATATGACAAAGATTATTTACCTAAAATGACACTTAATATATAATGGTAAATTATTGAAAGCTTTCATCTGAGACTGGGAACAAGAATACTCATGATCACCATTACTATTCAACATAGTAACTGAAGTCTGATCAGTGCAAAACTTTTTTTAACTTCAAAAAGACAAAGTAAAACTATCATCATTCACTTTCTTACATCCATGGACGTATGTAGGAAAATTAAAAGAATTTACAGAAAAACAATGATAATTAATAAACAAATTTAGCGAGGTCACTAAATACAAGGTATTTATTAAACATATTTCATTGTATTTCTACATAGGAGCAACAAATTTATAGGAAATAACATTAAAATAAGGGACTACTTCAATAAATGAATAAATTCAATGGAATAAATTTATAAAGGTGCATAATTCATCTTTAAAGACAATTTTGAAAAATTATTAAGAGAAATTTAAAACTTACATGAACGATAGATATTCCATGCTTTTATATAGGAAAACTTCTCTTTATAAATATGACTTCTCATCTCAAAATTGATCTACGAGTCTATGTAATCCTAGTAAATTCCATCAGTTTTTGGAGTTATAAAAATGCAAAAGCAAGAGACCAAAGTACTCAATATAATCTTTAGAATAACAGACTTGGAAGACTCAGGAATCAAGACTTATTATGCATTTATAATAACTAAGAGAACAGAGTATGATTGAAATGGAACACAATCAAAAAGCCAGAATCAGATGCGTGCATAATTGGCCATTTGATTTATGACAGAGTTTGTTCTATGGAGAAGCTGGAAAAGAAGTCTTTCCAATGAATTATGCTGAATTAATTTTCTATCCATATGGAAAAAAATGAATTATAACTCCTATCTGATACCATGCACAAAGATAAATTCCATGGAAAACAATAAATATACCAAAATTTAAAATAAGATCATATGTAATTGAATTTGAAGTAGAGAATATTTCTTTATAAGATATAGAAAATTTTAAGGAAATTATCATTATATTAAGAAATTCCATTTTTTAAAAAAGATACAATTAAGCAGTGAAAAAGCAAGCTTTTGGATGGAAGACAAAATTTTGTAACATATATAACCAAATTATGACTTCAACCCAGTACAAATTATAGACATCACATATAAAATAGGGCAAGAGACTTGAACAGATACTCTGTAGAGGAAGTTAATCCACATGGTCAACAAACACGGAAATGTGACCACCTTGCTTAATAAACCAGGAAGTAAAAATCAAAACTACTGTGATAATATCATTGCAGACCTTTCAACCCTGATGTTGTGGTTGAATTGTGTCTCTCAAAAAGGTATGTTGAAGTCCTAACAACTGGTACTTGTGAAGGTGAACTTATTTGCAAATAAGGTCTTTGCATAGTTAATTAATTGAGGTTCACCGTGTTTGGGTGAGCCCTAAATCTAATGACTGAGATCCTTATGAGAAGACCACATGAAAACATACAGAGACACACACAGAAAGAATTTCATGTAAAGAAATTTAAGTGATGCAGCTACGAGCCAAGGAATGCTGATGATTGACAGCAACCACCAGAAGCTAAGAAGAGGAAAGATGCTTCCCTAGATCCTTCAGAAGGAGTATGGCCATGCCAGTGCCTTGATTTCAGACTTACAGCCTTCAGAACTGTGATAGAATACATTGGTGTTGTTTTACTACCCAGTTTTTGGTACTTTGCTACAGAAATTCTAAGAGACTAATATACCAGATGAGCTAATTTTAAAATAGATGAAGGAAAAAAGACTGTCAATACCAAACTTAATGAAAATGTAGAGCAATGGGAACTTCATGTATTGCTAGTTATCATGTACATTTCTTGTGAAGACATTTTGTACTTAGTTATATGAGCATAACCAATGCTCCAAAAATTTTGATCCTGTGTGCACCATGTAAAATGTATAGCAATGTTCATAGTAGCATTTTTGTAATAGCCCCTAAACAAATCAATTAAAAAACATAAAAATAGGAAGCATACAAATGCTGTTGTATATACATATACAAGTATATGTATACACATATACAATATATATACATATTTTGTGTGAACATATTCTATGATCAAACTCCAGCTACAAAGAAACGTTAATGAATCTAATAAACAATGCTGGACTAAAGGAGCCAGAGACAGAAGAATACATATTACCCTCACAATGTAATACGAAGAAAAAAAAAAACAGGTAAAACTATGCAATAATGTTTCAGTATGTGATTAAATTATACCAAAAAGCAAGGGAATTATCTTACATGTCCATTTTTATGCATACATGTTATATTTCATAATAAATATTATGTTGATATAAATATATTAACATAGCTATATTAGATATATCATAATATGTAAAATTACTTCTATGTTATGTGTGTGTATCAAATCTATCCTTCTAAATTTTAGATTTCTGTCATTGGAATTAATTTCTTTTTGTTACCTGTGCTAGAAGATAAGTAATCATATTTTTAGTTCTCAATTATGTATTCTTGGTTATAAAAGTATATATATTTTCTACTCTTTATCTTTTGTAGTTCAAGTTCTCAATGGCTTTTATTTTAAACCTCATTTTTACAAAATAGCTTCCTAGCTGATCTTAATGCTTATTTTCTTCACAGTAATTTGACAACAGCATTTCTCTCATAGTGACAAAAACATAAAAATTGCAGGGTCATCATAAGAATTTGGTCTAGGTTTGTATACTGGTCAGGATAAGATAGTTACGTTGCAGTTATAACACCGGCCTCAGCCTCATTGATCAAATACAAGAAATTTTCACTTTGCTCACATTACATATATGTCTCAGGTCAGCAGTAACCTCTCCTTAGTTTTCCAAGTCAAGGATCCAGATATAAAGAGCATCTGTATTGACAAGTCTTATTTTTTTTCTTTATTTTTTTCACTTTAAGATTTTATTTAATACTTATGGGAAGAATTCTCTTAGATTGACAAGCCTTTTCACAAACACTGTATTAGGGATGGTGGATATAGTGAATCATACTTTGGTGCTTAACAGCTTCTAATCAAAAGGATTACGTGTTACTTCCACCCATAACTCCTAATGTCCAAAGTAAGTAGTATGTTGACATGTAGGGTGGGTAGGAGAGTGCAATCGTACTGTGTGACAAGAAGGAGCAGATACAAAATATTTCTAGAAGCCATAATTATTACAACATGCAGATTGTACATACAAATATATGTGTGTCGCATTTTGTTGATGCAGAATAGTTGATTAAAATTATTTTAAAAATATGACATGTAGTTTCAAATTTCCCAGTTGAATTATAAGTTCCTCATACTACCCAATATGAAATTCAGAAAAAGGAAACACATGCATAGTTCCCTCCAGTCCATTAATTTTCCAGGGTTGGCTGTGTTGATAAAAAGCTTTCAGCTTTCTTTTTCAGTCTCCTTATCCCTAGTCTCAGGTGTTGACTTTTGATTTCTTTCTCATCATTTACTTGCTTCAAGTTCTTATCTGTCTATATCTCCGTGCTTGTTTGCTTTGGATTTTGCAGGGGGCTACCTTTGAAAATCTTCTCAGCCGTGGTGGGAATTGAGACCTAGATATATATTTTGAGATGGTTTCTCTACCTGCACTCCTCTAGTTAACCTTTCTCAGCACTATGTGAACCTCATTATTGCATTTTGATATTCACTTGTGGGCTAACCTCCACCTCATTTTTTTTAAGGTAGTTATATTACAGCTAATTTTTCATTCACCTTTATGAACTCCTAGTTTCCCTATTAATCTGTTCTATTATCGTCCTGGAAAGTGGAATAAACCTTAATCACAGTTTAGAACTACCAATATTATATTTCAGTAATATTCAATTCACTTTAAAAATTGTGAATATATAATAATTCACCCACAATTGAGGAGTAAAAGCTAATAAAATACTCTAAGGAAAGCAAAAATTCACATAATTTTAATCTCTACTACTAATACGAGGATATGAGAAAATATTAAATAGTAATTCATAAAGCTTACTGAAATATATATGTGTGTATGTACACGTGTACATATATATATAAAAACCCAAAAAAAAAACCAAATCTGTTGCTGTTGAGTCAATTCTGACTCATAGTAACCCTATAGGAGAGACTAGAACTGCCCCATAGGGTTTTCAAAGAGCTGCCGGTGGACTTGAACTGCCGACTTTTTGGTTAGCAGCCAAGCTCTTAACGGCTGTGCCACCAGGTCTCTTTAAAAATATATTCATACATATGTGTGTGTGAGTGTGTGTGTGTGTGTGTGTGTGTGTGCACGGAGAGAGAGAGAAAGAAAGTCCCTGGTTGGCACAAAGGGTTAAGCACTCGGCTATAACAGAAAGGTTGGCAGATCAAACCCACCCAGAGGCACCTGGTAAGAAAAGCCTGGGAATCTGTTTCTGAAAGGTCGCAGCCATGAAAACCCTATGGAGGGCAGTTCTACTCTGAAACACATGGGGTTGCCATGAGTCAGAATCAACTCAACTGCAACTGGTTTGGGTTTTGTTGTGGTGGTTATTATATAATTATATATTTCATTTGTTTTATATATATATGTATGTTTATTATATATGGGTATGTGTGTTATATATACATATAAAACAAATCATTACTATTTAAGGCATGACTTGCTGTGGTATTTTACCTAGCAATAAGCAGCTGAAACAGAAATTGGAGTCCTGCTTTACCAAAACCTTTAAACATGTGGCATAGACTATGAAACGGGGAGAAGCAATGACTAGAAAGGTAGTGAAGAAACTGTTCGTGGAGACTGGAAGACCAGTGAGGAATCTACTGTTGAAGGCTGGAAAGACAAAAACCAAATTTTAGTGGCAACACAATTGATAAAACTGTTACTTCTGGTAACTTGGAAGATACACATGTATCTCATAACCGTGTGTATCTGGGTGAAGATATCTCTAGACACAAAGCTGAAAGTGCATTTTGACATTGTTTAGTATATAATAAGGTAAAGCAGAAGAGATATGAGTTACATAACAACTGAAATAAAATTTAGAGGAAAAGAAAAGTACAGGATTTTCTGGGTTGGAAAATCTTTTTTTTTTTTTTTTTTTAATTTTGTCTTCCCAGCTGGTAACAAATCCTCAAATAAAATGAGCTCTGTAGCTAAAAGGAAAATCAAAGAGCAGCCCAAAGACCCCTTGTTAAGATCTCTGCTAGAGTTAAGCATTTTCTAACAGACCCTCTCAACTAGACAGAGGGGCTTCTGAGTCTAAGACTTGTGTCCTACCACATTCTCTCTCATATGAGGAACAAAGTAGAAAGAGGCTTGTCTTGAAAAGAATTTAGAAGTAGTTTCTGGAGCATGGAGTAAATCTGAATCAGATTAATAGAAACCCATAATAATTTAATAGTGTCACATTGGGAAATAAATCTACCAAATTAGGCCAGAAGGGATATAGACATTTCAAAATGTAAAGAGATTTCTACAACCATGGTCTATTTCACATAGAAACAAAAAGATGCTCAGGGGACAGATACACGTGCTTCACAAAACATGAAGTAGAACTGATTTTTAATCAAGAACATTCTCTGCCACCCAACTATGGTAACTGTTAGCATTCTCCCAACATGTTTTCTGACTTGTGATGGGAAAGTCTAATATAGTTTTCCTATCTCTGTTTCACCATTTTTTATTAGGTTCAAGGGAGGCAAATATCTTATCTTTTTCAGTTCTTTTTTTTCTTTTTGGGTTCAAAATGGACTGCACACTCAGAACTGCAAGAAACAAACTGCACCTGAAGAGCCTCATTAACATCTGGAATGGTATAGTTGATACTGTAGACTTAAGTCTCTTGCTATCATTAGATGAGACTTCGGGAGTCCGGAGATGTGGTGGGATGTATCTTTTGCATCTTCAAAGGACATAAATCACTGGGGACAGAGGGGATACTGAGGTTGATTGTTATAATAATGCCCCCAATCTCCTGTACCCATGTTGCTTTGCAATGTGACATTGCTGCTTCTCCCATTGAGAAGGAAAAACTATTTCCAAATAGCTTAGCTCTGGATGTGGAAAATTAAAAATGACCACAATCTAATTGACATTTCATTATTGAAACTTGGAGTCCATGTCTCTTTCCAATGCGCCTGTGTGTCTGTGTGACTGCTTTGACCAATAGCATATGACAGAGCAAATGATGTGCCTGGATTCTGGCAGCTTCCACTTGTCTCTTGGAATATTTCATCTGGAACCTGAGCCACCATGTAAAATGTCTCACTATGCTGCATAATAGATAACATGGAGAAAGACACAGAGAGTGAGAGACTATATTTTTTATATGCATAGTACAATAAAAAATTTAATAGAAAAAGAAAAAATAAATAAAAACCCTCTGTCAGCACTCTAACAAAGAGTATTATCCCTTCTAATTTTCAAAATGATGATCTTGGGTATAAAATTATTCAATCATAGATTTATCAAATATTTATGGAGCAACTACGATTTATCAGGCATTACAGTAGATCCTGAGGGTACAGAGACTGACAATGGAAACAATAAAAAACATATATTTAGTACGTTATTTATTATTATAAAAACAATAAAGCAGGAAAGGGTGACAGGTAGTTCCCAGAGGAAATCAGGAAATTATCCATGAATGAGAAAACATTTTTAAAAATACAAAAGGAACCAAGAAAGATATAGCCTTGAGTTATAAGTTTAAGAGTCATAGCTTACAGATGGTATTGAAATCCATGAGATTGGATGATAATACCAGAGAAATGGATATACAAAGAGAAGAAAACAAGTTCAATGCCTGAAACTGAGAGTGAACTATATGATAGTAGGGAAAATGAGACTTATCCAGAATAGATGGTTGAATAGATATGGCCATTGATGCAGGAAGGAAAATAAGAGAGAGAAAAAGAGAGGCAAATGGTCATCAAATGCTGCTTGTGGGTCAAGTAAGAAGAGGAATCTGAATTAATGACTGGGTCTATCAAGATGAATATCATTGATGACTTTGCAAGGAGCTTTTAGGGGAGTTACTGCAGAGGGATGGGGTAAAGATCTGATAAAATTGGTACAAAGGACAATAGGAGAAGTAAAGACAGACGTACAGATAAGTGGTTTCTATAGTATTTTTGTAAAGCAGAGCAGAAAAACATGGCAGCAATTTCAGGGGAAGTGAAATTAAGGAAAGATTAGGTTATGTGTATGTGTGTGTGTGTGTGCACTTGTCTGTTTTTGCGTAGTTGCTTTCATTTTAATTTCTGATGGGAGTATGTACATATGTATGTTGATGAGACTAATCTAATAGATGGAAAATAATTGAACATGCATAGCAAAGGAAAAAATGTCTGTAACATGGTTCCTAAGTGATGAGGTCTTAGATAAGAGTCAGAAAATGTTTGCCTATAGCAGTGGGAGGAAAGGCAGAGTAAATAGGCTCAGATTTGATGGAGGCAGATATGGTGGTGGGAGCTTGTAGAGTTTACATTCTTCATATGTCTGTTTTTTAATTAAAAGCAAACAAAGGAACAAGAAAACAATCTTAGACTAAGAAGTGAGGAAGGTTTGGAGAGATATCTCAACTCATTGAGATAAACGTCATGAATGTCAAAGTGACATGCATGCAAGAGAATAACGATAAAAATTTACCATGGATTTAGATAAGAAGGGAAGCTGAGGACATGAGAACTGGTGATAGACAGTGAAAATAAAGTAACATCAACACATTTTATACCCTGTTTGAACTGTTGAACTCAGAATAATAGATTGAAGTAGACAAGAAAGAAGATGATGCTGTGAGAGTGAAGTGCTTGAAATGAGATTGAAGGAGTTCTGGATATTGGGAATGTGTAGTTGAGGTAGAATGAAAGGCAATGTCACTAAAGTCAAAGGAATTTGATGAAAGACTGTAGAAATGATCATTTAGATGGGTATTGAAATCACCAAATACCATGTCAGAACTAATGCCGAAGAGTGAGAGTGACCCAAGAATTTAAATCTTAAACATGGTACCTAGCTTATCTGTCTGCTCCTCCTCCAAATACTTTTTTGAAAATTGGCTTCTTGACTTTCCGTCTGTTTAACAAAGAATCCGAATTCAAAGCAGAAAAAAAAAGACATTTTCAAAAACAAGGAAACCTCATATAAGAAAAGTAAGATATACAATGAAAGGAAAAAAAACTTTCTTCTTACTCATATTACATTCCCCAGTACCACTCTGCATGGGAGTTCTGTCTCTTATAGTCACTCTGAGTCTCAGGCTTTGGAAAGCCCAATTTTAACATGTAATAACATTTATGAAAGGTCTGAGTCAATATATATATGGAATTGAGAAACAGGAGAAGTTAAATTTGGATGAAGTAGAAGTTACTTGAATAAAAATAAAAAGAGAAACTATTATCCTAAGGCATTTAAGTTATTTTCTGAAGTCAAGAACATTTGAAATTATACTGAAATATATTTCCTTTGGAATACTATTTAGGTGGTAAATTATAAGAGGGTAAATTACATTAGTTTTCAATTCTGAAAAGTAACTGTATGCTAAGCAAAGAAGTTTTAATTATCATTCTAAAACACAAATTAATATGAAATTTAGCAAATTTAAAGTAGTTACCAACAAAATTTTAGATATTAAAACATGAAAGGAAAGAAAATATATGGCCTATTTGGGCCAGATTTCTCATCTTTTGTGGCTGGGAAAATATGTACTAAATTTTGAAAACTCTGCAATAAAGCAATTTAAACTTATAAGGGCAGCTAATACAAATTTATATATAAAATTACTGATAAACATTACTGTAATGTGAGAATGAAGTTAGAAATTAGAGTAAGATAAATTCTTCATAACAAGAAAACAATACCTATTATCCAAAGTTGATAAATCAAGAGTTGTTATAGTAATAATATTACATGAATGTTAACCATAAAAATAATTAAAAACATAAGTTTACTTTTTTGTCGTATGGGCTTGGAATAGAATTGGGAGGAGGGAGGGAGTTTAATTTTTAACTCTTTGTCTTTAAAATTATTTCACATATATCTAGCATTTAATTTAAAAAACAGAAACAAACAAACATAGAAACAAGAACCTTCCAGATTATATTCTTAAAAACATGGGCCAGAAGATCACTTGCTTCCATCTCTGAAGCAAAATTCTCAGTGTATTCCTTTTTTGTCAGGGGGAGGGAGGTGTTGCTCTTTAATTATGGCTGTCATTTGTTTTTCATTGTCTTGGAAATCATATGTTGTTGGTTTGTTGGTAACCTTATCTGTCATCTTGTTGTGTCACAACCTAAATTTAGAATTACTGTGGCATATACTGAATTACTTTGATCTACTTTTTAAAATCTGAAAACATCTAATTTTTAATGTTAACACTTGACAGCCTATAGGCAATATGTTGATGATTCCCTGAAGAGAACAGTGAGACACCAACATAGAAAGAGTTGAGATAGGGAGTCCGGGGTCAATTTTATTAGAGTTTCCGAACGATGGACTACTCAACTCACAGCTATAGATACATGTCAGCAAGTCTAAATGCCAAGGAGTTCTACGTATGATGTGACATTTTGTAATCCTTTTCCCAGTTGGCGTGGGAAGAAAATTTGGATATGAAACTAAAATAATTGCATTAGTAGAGACTCAAGCAATTAAAATATTACACAAAATAAAAAAAGAGAGAGAGAGAGAACTCTCTTACTGTCCAGAGGGAGAGCATCATGGAATTTAGATTTTTTTTTTTTTTTTTCGGAACTGTGAATAAAAGAGATATTACCAAGTGTGTAGCAAGTTAAGAATTTGCCAGTTATGATTAGCCCTAATGGAAGAGCAAAAAAATAAAAGCAGCATTGGCTTTGAAAGGCTCAATAAAACTCAAAATAGCTGGGAAGAGAGGCAAGAGCAATACCCAAGCAAAAGATTAGACTGTGTCACTATTTATGGGTGAGGCCATTTGCTGCTCCTCCTGGGAAGAAAGCTCTCCATCAGGCTGCTAGGGGAAGAGACTTGGCTTCATAGTCCGGAATGGAACATCTGTCTTGCTGAACTGTGAAGGGATAGAGAGAATGGTCTTGGCTCAAGTATCACAGACTCTTCCCTTTTTTTACTGATTTTTTGTAGATGTCCCTGAATAAATGTCTCTTCATTTGCTATTCACCCTTTGGACTATTTCCAGAGGTTTTAACTGTTGTTTATGTTTGTTTGTTTGTTTTTATAGTTTCCATCAGTTTCAGTGGGCAATGGCTCAGTGAAATTTCTCATACTGTCATGCCAGAGGTTTATCAGAAGCAAGATTCAGTAGAAAGTTTTTGGTTAGTTTCACAGAAGATGCAGAATGACACACAAGATAATTTTGTCCATTTCCCAGCAGCATCCAATCACCACCTGTTACATATATAGGGTATTGTCTTAGGCTGGGTTCTCTAAAGAAGCAAAACCCGTAAAGCATATATATAAAGAGATTTATATCAAGGAAATTGTTTACGCAGTTGTAAAGGCTGGAACATCTCAAGTCTATGGGTCAAGATAGAGGCTTCTCCTGATTCACAGAGCCACAAGCACTGGCAAACACAAGATTGGCAGATCAAAGAGCAGGACTCTTGCTCACAGGCTGTGAAGATCTATGAATCCCAAGACCGGCAGACAAGACTGCAGGTAAGCTGCTAGCTCAAGTCCCAAGAACTGGAAGTCAGATGAATAGGAGCCAGCTGCAGGATCCAGAGAGAGCAAAAGCCCACGAGCCTTGCCAAATATCCATTTACATTAGATGCAGGCCACATACCCAAGGAAATTCATTTTCAAGTGATTGGCTACTCACAGCAAATCCCATTATGGAAGTGATTGTAACATTATACAACTGCCAAATTACATTGTAACTGCCAAACCACTGAGAATCATGGCCCAGCCAAGTTGAGGTGCAACCTTAACCATCACAGGTATGAAATGTGATTGGGCTTTGCCATATACTCTTGCTTCTTCAAAAAAGGTATGCATACCTTTACCACTGAGAGTGCTACCCCAGGTCCCCTACTTTGTCCCCAATTTCTTGTATGAGTATACAATTGAGGACCATAAGAAAGAGTTATCAAGTGGATGTGGACACTCTTTTCATGTAAAAGCCCACATTTTTAAACTGCCGCACTAGTCCACAGGCTTTAAGAATTTATGAAAATTTCAAATGATTGGTTACCTGCTTTTAAGGCTCCACCTCTTCTTCTCATGCTCTGTTAAAACAGTTTATACATCTATATCCTCTTGTAGGGGCTTATGAATATTTAAAATTAAGTACACTTGGTTACCACGTGACAAGAGCTCTCTAATATTCTCAAACATTATATTTTTGGTGGTTAGGATGGAAGTGTCATTCTCTTGGGGCTTTGCACATCATAAGTAGAATCAGTAACTTACAATATGCAGTATTTTAAAAATTACTTTAATATAATTCAATAATGTATAAAATACCCTGGAGATATTTTAGACAAATTAGTAGTTCTTTCAATTTAATTGTCAATATGGTCTCTGGAAGTTGAGAGAAGGACAAATGTCCTATTATAATAAAACTGGCATTTAAATGACTATATCTTGTCCCTGTTTTCCTTTAACTCAACTCTGTGTCTGATTCAGACTTTTCAAAATGCCTGGAGTACTATACTGTTGGTAGACTTTATTGAAATGGATGGGTATTTATTACAAAGTCTGGATTTTGGATGCAAGGCAGACAGAGGTAAAAATAAATAGAATTGCGATGAATGTATTAAATGTTAATATTTTTAGTGTGCTATTAAGACTAAGAGGAGCGAGACTCTAACATGGAGATTAAATTCATTTATAATTAAGAAAATAACCATTTTAATGAAAGGCACCATTCGACAACTGAATACATAAAACATCCTTCAGATAAGTGCTTCAGATTTCCATCAGTGTTAGGAAACAGTGCCATGAATGAGAATTGACATTTATGTTTCACATACAATAATAAAATAAAATTACACATAGCAACGTCATTACTTGCAAAGTTTTTTTTTTATTCCCCTCTTTAAATGAGACATGCATTGTGGCAAAATATCATGAAATCATCACGTTCTGGGGAACAGTGTGGATAGTATATTACATTTCTAAAAGTAAAAACTCTTGGACATGAAAAGTGACCAAATTTCTCATATTTGTGCAATGTCAAATATATTTTCTAATTGTTATAGACAGAATCTAAATGTACTGTCTTAATTGTCTTATTTTGAGACTTCTCACACAAGTGTAATATAGATAGATATAGATATATGTATAGGTATAAGTACAGGTACAGGTACAGGTATAGGTATAGATATATACACACACACTAATTATTGAATACTGTGAATATCATCAATATGAGTATTAAGGTCTGTGCATTTGATTTTATGTTAATTAAACAGGTTGCTGTGTAGTTGACTCTGACTTATTGCAATCCCATTTATGTCAGAGTGGAACTGTGCTCTATAGGGTTTTCAGTGGCTAATTTTTCTGAAGTAGATTGCCAAATCTTTCTTCTGAGATGCCTCCAGGTGGACTCAAACCATTCATTAACTATTCAGTTAATTGTTTGTACCACCTAAGGACTTTGTATGTTAGTTATATACCAAGAAACAAAAAGCAGAAAACACACAAATACAATTTCAGGGATGGTTTCAATGAGAATATTTGTTTCCTAATATTTATTTCTGTCATTTCAGGATTATGAAACAAATTTATTTCAGTCTTAATTTTAGCTGAGTACCCTCAAAACAATAATATACAATATATTGAGAATACCTATACATTCCAAAATGATGTGCTAGATTAACATTGCAGGATTATCAAAGATTTTCTTCAAATCCAGTTTGGGATCTATTAGACCACCATTCCCCTCAAAGGTGTAAAATACTTAAAATTGAAAGAGTTGTGAAAAAATATTTTCTTTAAATAAACTGTTGGAATACTGTGCTGTTTTCTCTTTATTCCACATTTCATGTGAAATGATAGGGGTTTTGAAACAGGAGGTTATCTCTCTTCCCTAGAGTTAAAGGACAAAAAAGATTAAAATTTTATCTATGAGATTTCTAAAGTGAAACACTATGGTAGTTACAATCTGACTAATTGACAAAGATAGGTAGCTGTCTTGGGGAGAAGATATACTTGAACTTTTTCGCAGGAAAGATATAAATATTTATAACTGAAAATTTCTGGGACACATGGAAGGGTGTTAATCTGAGGGACACCATACAAACAGTGATGATCTGGAGCCAGCTCACACTGACTTACCACTTATGAGCGTATCTTCACAACTTGACATTCAGTAGTGTCATCTTGGCAGCTGGAACTCTATCATAATAGGACGAATTTTACCACAATAATTGGTAAATGCTGTTAATTGAGCTTTTCCTCCCAGAGAGACAGTAGTTAATCAACTATAGAATACCACTGCTTAAAACTTTCTGAGGAAATTTAATATGTATACTTGATTATTACTCTTGGTAATAATTAGGAATAGAAGAAAGAGTTAAATAAGTAATCATGTCTTAAAATACTTCATACCAAAATTTGAGGCCTAGGACTGGAAAGGAGGAAATAAATGAGCCATTGTTTGTAGATGGTGTTTTCATTTATATAGAAAGACCAAAAGAATAAACACAAAGAAATGTTAGATATAATTAGAGATTTACTCAAGAGAAACTTCTGCATATTTACAACAGGAGGTAAGTACACAATTATTCATAGCAGTATTATTTACAAAAATGTATAGCTAGATAGAAACTAATAAATAAAACATAGATAAATAAACTGGAGTATATTCATGCAATATAGTATTTTAGTATAGCAAAAATAAAAGATTTTATGCCCTACATGTAAAGAACTTTGGAAGCAGTCACTCTCATCCTTAAAAAGAGGGGAAAAAAAAAAAAAAAAAGCTAAACTAACTCAAAATAAATGACTCCTCTTGAACACATCAGAGAATTGATGTCATAGGTCAAAGTGCCACCGTGAAATCTGGAAAGACAGGTGAAACTAGATAGTCACAGCCAAGATCTGCTAATACGGGGCAGAAGCAAATTCCATGTGTCCCAGGGAAATTTCTCAGGCTGAGTGTAATCTATCGTGAGTGAGAAACCCCTGGGGCCACAGTTTTAGGGAGGCTCTCACATTTTATGGGTTTTACCTCCACCAGTTTCTCGTGAGTAAGAACCAAGAAAGGTTCTCTCTTGGCACTAGCAGGAATAGGGGAACAGTAAAGCCCCAAAAACCAAATTCCTGGAGCAAGCCAAATGCCACATCTTTCTCCAGCAGAGGGACTGGTGGGTTTGAACCACTGACCTTTCAGTTAGCAGCTAAGTGCTTTAATCATTGCACCAAGAGAGATCCTTAGGGGAAAAGTAACCATTGTGAAACAGGCCAAGACATGTTCCATTACCAAGGTCTACTCTTAGGGTTAGGGAAAAAAAAGAAGAAGCAAACAAACAAATGTTACCACAGGTTTATTCCACTAGGGGGTAAGGCATTTCCACAACTCCAGACCCTTGAGACTTCTGGTCACACCTGTGAGGGAATGTAAATAAACTCTTTGAAGTAAAAGGCCAGGCACAAAGGCCCATTTAATCATGAAATTATCTATTAGTTCCTCTCTCCTCCACCTTACTGCTACATAAATAGAGAAGGATTCAGTATAATAACAGTGGATTAAAGCTGAAATAGCTACATGATGTAAATGCTATGGAAACAGAGAGACGGACACTCTAAAAGAGAATTTTTTAAATTCTAGAGATCAAAAACATTGTAACAGAAACAAAAAGAATGCTTTGGATGGACACGTTAGTGAATTGGGTATGGGTGAGGAAACAATTTATAAAATTAAAGACGTGACAATAGAAGCTTCAAAAAGAATTTAAAAAAATGTGACATATAAAATACATGGGACAATTTCAAAAGGTGTGAAATACATGTAATTGGGATACCAAAAAGAGAAGAAAGAATGGAGCTGAAGAAATATTTAAAGTAATAATAACTGAACACTTCATAAATTAATAACAGACATGGACCACAGATCAAAGAAACTCAAAAAATAAAAAACAGAATAAACACAAAAAAAGTACACCTAGGTATAGCATATACAAACTGAAGAAAACTAAAGAAAAATAAAATATTGAAACAAGTCAGAGAAAGAGAAATTTTTTACTTAAAGATGAGCAAGAAAAGGAATCACAAAATCAGAAACCAGATAAGCAAGAGTAGAATGTAGTGAAATATTTAGTGTTGAAAGAAAAAAGAAATCAACCCAGAATTCAATATCAAGTAATATACTTCGAAAGTGAAGGAGAAATAGATTATTTATGATAAGTAAAAGTTGAGAGAAATCTTCACTAGACAGTTTCCCAGAAAAAAAATTTAAAGGAAGTTCTTTAAGAGGTGAGGCTACGAAGATGGCAATGTAAGAATCTCCAAGCTCCTGCCCCCCGACCCAAAACGTCAAAAAACAAGCAGAAACTGTCAAACCAACTTTGTCAGAAGTAGATAATCAATGATTTGCAGCAACCAAGCTTAGAATCAATAGGAAACCTTTGCAGGTTTGTTCTGTTTTGTTTTCTTGTTCATGTCTCAGCCACTCCCCAACTCAGTGTTAGGAAGACAGTATCCCATGTTCCTAGTGTGGGAACCTGGTCCCAAGTCCTGGAAGAAGCAAAGTAGACCTTACTGAAAATTATTCAATTTGTTCTAACATGTCTGGGGGCAACCTGAGATTGTATACAGGTGCTCATATTGATTTCATATACCATAGAAATCATTTAGGGTAGAAATATGATGGATATTGTTCACAAACACTCTAACACAAATGATCAGCCCATAGCCAAAGAAGACAAAAATATGGTTGAAAACACCTAAGACCTGGAAAGAAAAGCCAATTACCCACTTTGAGTTAAATTTGAATATGGTTTGAGGTAAGAGTACAACTTCATTCTTTTGCATGTGGAAACCAAGTTGTTCCAGTACCAACTGATGAAGAGACTATTCTTTCCCACATTGAATGGACTTGGCACTCTGGTAGAAAATCAATTAGATACTTGTATTTATCTCTAGACCCTCAATTCTGTTCCATTGTTATTCTGTCTATCCATATGCTAATGACCTGCTGTTTTGATCATTACAACTTTGTAGTAAGTTTTGAAATTGTGAAGTGTGATTTCTACTATTTCATTCTTTTTTGAGTTTACTTTGGCTTTTGGGGGGCCCTTGCAATTCTGTATTAATTTGAGATTGGATTTTCCATTTCTGCAACAAAGTTTATTGGAATTTTGAGAGGGATTGGGCTGAATCTATAGATTGCTTTGAGTTGTACTGACATCTTAACAATATTGTCTTTTAGTCCATGGACATAGACTATCTTCCCATTTATTTAGCTCCTGTTTCATTTCATTTATCAATGTTTTGTAGTTTTAAATTTACAAATTTTAATCTCCTTGATTAATTTTTTCATAGTTATTTTAAATGTTATTGGGAATGGAATTGCTTTCTTAACTTCTTTTGTATTTGTTTATTGCTGGTGTATAAAAACACAACTGATTTTTGTTGTTGACCTTGTACTGCCACTTTGTTGAATTATTAGCTCTGGTAGCTTTGATGTAGATTGTTTGGGATTTTCATATGTACGATTGTACCACGTGAACATAATTTTACTTTTTCTTTTTCAGTTTGGATGTCTTTTATTTATTTTTCCTAATTGATTTAGCTAGAACGTTCAGTATAATGTTGAATAGCATTGTTGGAAGTGAGCATCCTTGTCTTGTTTCTGATCTTACAGGAAAGGCTTTCATTCTCTTACCATTGAGTATGATTTTAACTGTGGGTTTGTCATAAATTTCCCTTATAATGTTGAGGAATTTTGCTTTTATTCCTAGAGTTCTGTATGTTTTTATCATGAAAATACATTGGGTTTTGTTTAATGCCTTTTCAGTCACAGTTGATGTGGGAATATTTTGTTTCTTTTCATTCCTTCTATTAAAGTGGTGTATTACATTGATTGGTTTTCTTATGTTGAAACACTCTTTATTTCACTTGGTGGTGTACAATCATTTTAATATACTGTTTTAATACAATGTTTAATAAAATTTGCTAATATTTTAGTGTCTATGTTCATAAGAAATATTGGTCTGTAGCTTTTTATTGTGTTGTCTTTATCTGGCTTTGGTATCAGGGTGAAGCTAGCCTCATAAAATGAGTAAGGAAGTGTTATCTTCTATTTTGGGGGGACAGTTTGAGAAAGATTGGTTTTAATTCTTTACTAAAAGTTTAGTAGAATTCACTCATGAAACCATCTAGTTCTGGACTTTCTTAATTGAGAGGTTTTTGATTAGCAATTCAACTTCTGTACTTGGTATATGTCTATCAACATTTTCTATTTCTCCTTCAGTCAATTTAGGTAGTTTGTTATGTTACTAGGAATTTATCCATTTCATCTAGGTTATCTAATTTGTACAATTGCTGATTGTATTCTCTTATAATCCTTACTTCTATAAAATTGATAGTAATGTTCTCACTTCCGTTTCTGGTTTTAGTTATTTGCAACTTCTCTCTGTTTTTCTTTGCCACCCTAGCTAAAAGTTTATCAATTTTATTGATCTCTTAAAAGAATCAACTTTTGATTTCATTAATTCTTTTTTGTTGTTGTTGCTTTTATACTCTCTATTTCATTTATATTTGTTCTAATCTTCATTATTTACTCCATTTTGCTGGCTTTGGGTGTAGTTTGCTCTTCTTTTTCTAGTTCCTTGTGGTATAAAGTTGGTTTATTAATTTGAGATTTTTTTTTCTGATGTGGGTTTTATAGCTATAAACATTCCTTTAAACACTGCCTTTGATGTATCCCATAATTGTTTTTAAAATTGTGCTTTAGGTGAAAGTTTACAGAGCAAATTAGTTTCTCACTAAACAGTTAATACACAAATTGTTTTGTGACATTGGTTGCCAGCCCCACAATGGGTCAATACTCTCCCCTTCTCCACCTTGGTTTCACTGTTTACATTTGTCCAGTTTTCCTGTCCCTTCCTGACTTCTCTTCTTTGCTTTTGGGTTAGTGTGTCCATTTTCTTGTGTACATGAACTGAACTACGAAGTACGTTCCTCACTTGTTATTGATCTGCCCTAGAGACCTGTCTAATCTTCGGCTGAAGGATAAACCTCAGGAGTGACTTCAGCACTGAGTTAAAAAGGTGTCGGGGGGCCATACTCTTGGGATTTCTCCAGTTTCAACCAGACCAGCAAGCCTGGACCTCTTTTTTTTTTTTTTTTTCCTGAATTTGAATTTTGTGCTACATTTTTTTCTCTTGCTCTGTCCTGCACCCTCTATTGTGATCACTACCAGAGCAGCCAGTAGTAGTAACTGGACACCTTCTGGTTGTTCTGGGCTCAGTCTGGTGGAGGTTGTGGTTGTTATAATCAGTTAGTCCTTTGGACTATATTTCCTTTGTGTTTTTGGTTTTCTTCATTGTCTTTTGCTTCAGCCAAGATGGGACTAGAAGATGTATCTTAAATGTCCACTTGCAGGCTTTTGAGATCCCAGATGCTGCTCACCACCATCGGAAGTACAATATTTTCTTTATATACTGTATTATGCCAATTGAGCTAGATGTTCTCTGAGACCAGGGTCTCAGCTCTCAGATCAGCAGCTCATTCCCTCAGGGTATTTAGATCTGTCTGTGAAGCTTCTATGACTGTCCTGGTCAAGCTGTGCTGACTTCCCCAGTATTGTGTACTGTCTTACCCTTCACCAACATTACCATTTATTCACTATTTTATTACTGTTTTTCCCTCCCCATCTTTGCCCTCCCTCTTAATCATCAAAGATTGTTTCTTTCTGCATGGAAACATTTTCATAGCCGTCTCATGCAGTGTTTGTCCTTTTGCGATTGACTTATTTTTTGTGATGACTTACTTTTGTGACTGACTTATTTCACTCAGCATGATGACCTCCAGATTCATCCATGTTGTGAGATGTTTCCAAGATTCATCATTGTTATTTATTGTTGCATAGTATTCCATTGTGTGTATGTGCCATAGTTTGTTTATCCTTTCATCTGTTGATGGGCACTTAGGTACTTTCCATCTTTTTGTTATTGTGAATAATGCTGCAATAAAAATGGGTGTGCATATGTCTATTCGTGTGACGGCTCTTATTTCTGTAGGATATATTCCTAGGAGTGAGATTGTTGGATCATATGATATTTCTATTTAGATCTGTCTACGGAGATGACATATCATTTTCCAAAATGACTGTACCATTTTGCATTCCCATCAGCAGTGCATAAGAGTTCCAGTATCCCTGCAACTTCTCCAACATTTGTTATTTTCTGTTTCCTTGATTCATGCCAGTAATGTTGGGGTGAGATGGTATCTCATTGTAGTATGAGTTGCATTTCTCTAATGGCTAGTGATCACAAGCATTTTCTAATGTGTCTGTTAGCTGCGTGAATGTCTTCTTTGGTGAAGTGTCTGTTCATAACTTTTGCCCCTTTTTTAATTGGATTATTTGTCTTTTTATTGTAGAGGTGTTGGATTTTCCTATAGATTTTAAAGATTAGACCTTTGTTGGATATGTCATGGACAAATTCTTTTTTCCCTGTCTGTAAGTTCTCTTTTTATTCTTTTTATGAATTCTTTTCATGTGCATAAGTGTTTAATTTTTAGAAGATTCCATTTATCCAGCTTATCCTCTGGTGTTTGTGCATTGTTAATTATGGATTCGATCCTGTTTATGCCGTATATTAGGGTCCCTAGTGTTTACCCTATTTTTTCTTCCATCATCTTTATCATTGTAGGTTTTATATTTAGGTCTTTGATCCATTTTGAATCAGTTTTTGTGTATGGTGTTAAGTATAGACCTGTTTCATTTTTTTACAGGTGGACCTCCAGTTTTGCCAGCATCATTTATTAAAAGACTGTCTTTTCCCCATTTAAAGGACTTTGGGTCTTTGTTGAAGATCAGGTGGCCTTAGGTAGATGGATTTACATCTGAGTTCTCGATTCTGTTCCATTGGTCAATGTGTCTGTCATTGTACAGTACGAGACTGTTTAGTGTACTGAATCTGTATAGCAGGTTTCAAGGTCATGTAGTGTGAGCCCTCCTACTTTGTTCTTCTTCAGTAATGCTTTACTTATTCAGGGAATCTTTTTTTTCCATGTAAATTTAATAATTAGTTTTTCCATCTCTTTAAAGACTGCTGTTGGTATTTGGATCGGGATTGCACAGTATTTGTAAATTGCTTTGTGTAGAATTGTCATTTTTACTATGTTCAGTCTACCTATCCATGAGCATGGTATGTTTTCCCATTTAAGTAGATGCTTTGGGTTTCTTGCAGTAGTGCTTGGTAGTTTTCTTTGTATAGGTCTTTTACATCCCTAGTTAGATTTATTCGTAAGTATTTATTTTTTTAGGGGCTATTATAAACGGTATTGTTCTCCTGATTTCCTTTTCATCATTCTCTTTATTGGTGTATAGGAATACAACTGATTTTTTGTATGTTTCTCTTGTATCCTGCTACTCTTCTGAATCTTTCTATTAGTTCCAGTAGTTTTTCTCGTGGAGTCTTTAGGGTTTTCTATGTATAATATCATATCATCCGCAAACAGGGACAGTTTAACTTCTTCATTACCAATCTGGATGCCCTTTATTTCTTTTTCTTGCCTTATTGCTCTAGCTAGTACTTCTAGCACTATGTTAAATAGCAGTGGTGATAAAGGGCATCCTTGTCTTGTTCCTGTCCTCAAGGGGAATGTTTTCAGCCTCTCTCCATTAAGAATGATGTTGGCTGTTGGTTTTGCATAGATGCCCTTTATTATGTTGCAAAATTTCCCTTCTATACCTATTTTATTGAGAGTTTTTATCAGGTATGGGCATTGGACTTTGTCGAATGCCTTTTCTGCATCAATTCAGATGATCATGTGATTCTTTTCTTTCCTTTTATTTACATGGTGGATTACATTGATTGATTTTCTAATGTTGAACAATCCTTGCATAACTGGTATGAATCCTACTTGGTTGTGGTGAATTATTTTTTTGATATGATACTGAATTCTATTGGCTAGAATTTTGTTGAGAATTTTGCATTTATATTCATGAAAGATATTGGTCTGTAATTTTCTTTTTTTGTGACATCTTTGCCTGGTTTTGGTATGAGGGTTATTCTGGCTTCATGGAATGAATTTGGAAGTGTTGCTTCCTTTTCTGTGTTCTGAAATAGTTTGAGTGGTACTGGTACAAGCTCTTGTCTGACTATTTTGTAGAATTCTCCAGTGAAGCCATCTGGGTCAGGGCTTTTTTTTGCTTGGTGTTTTTTAATTACCTTCTCTATCTTTTCTCCTGTTATGGGTCTGTTCATATTTTCAACATCACTTTGTGGTAGTTTGAGTAGGTAGTATGTTTCTAGAAATTTATCCATTTCCTCTAGGTTTTCAAATTTGTTAGAGTATAGTTTTTCATAATACTCTGTTATGATCCTTTTTATTTCAGTTTGGTCTGTTGTAGTGTCCCCTATGTCATTTCTTATTTGGGTTATTTGCATCCTGTCTTGTTTTTCTTTTGTGACTCTGACCAGTGGTTTGTCGATTTTGTCGATTCTTTCAAAGAACCAACTTCTGGTTTTGTTGATTCTTTCTATTGTTTTTCTATTCTCTATTTCATTTATTTCTCCTCTGATCTTCATTATTTCTTTTCTTCTGGTGGCTGTGGGCTTTTTTTGCTGTTCTGTATTTGTTTGAGTTGTGTAGCTAATGTTTTGATTTTGTCCCTTTCTTCTATTTTGATGTATGCATCTCTTGCTGTAAGTAGATCTCTGAGGATTGTCTTTGCTGTGTCCCAAAGGTTTTGGTATGATGTGTTTTCATTCTTGTTTGATTATATGAATTTTTTGATTCCATCTCTGATTTCTTCTATTACCCATTGTTTATAAGCAGGGTGTTATTCAGTTTCTATATTATTGATTTTCTTTTCCTTTGCTCTTTTTGTTATTAATTTCTACCTTGATGGTGTTGTGGTCAGAGAAGGTACTTTGAATTATCTCAACATTTTGGATCTTGTTGAGGATTGCTGTGTGGCCTAAGATGTGGTCTATTCTGGAGAGTGTTCCAAGTGCTTTGGAAAAGAATGTGTACTTTCCAGCTGTAAGGTGGAGTGTTCTATATATGTCTATGAGCTCAAGTTGGCTGACTGTGCCCTTTAGGTCTTCTATATCTTTGCTGAGTTTCTTTTTAGATGTTGTGTCCTTTACCGAGAATGGTGTGTTAAAGTCTCCTACGATTACTGTGGAGCTGTCAATTTCTCTTTTCAGTGGTGTTAGAGTTTGTTTTACCTATTTTGGAGCCATGTCATTGGGTGCATAAATGTTTATTATGGTTATGCCTTCATGATGGATCATCCCCTTAATCATTATGTAGTGTCCTTCTTTGTCTTTTTTGGTGGATTTTGTTTTAAAGTCTATTTTATCTGAGATTAGTATTGCCACTCCCACTTTTTTTTTTTTTTTTTTTTGGTAGTTTGCTTGATATATTTTTCTCCAGCCATTGATTTTTAATACATTTATGTCTTTGTTTCTAAGGTTTGTCTCTTGTAAATAGCATATTGATGGATCCAGTTTTTTTATCCATTCTGTCACTCTCCATCTCTTTATGGGTGCATTTAGGCCATTTACATTCAGTGTAATTATTGATAGGTGTGAGTTGATTGCTGTCATTTTGTAGTGCTTTTTTTTGTGATGCTGAAGTTTTCTTTGTTCCTCTTACTCTCCTGTGCCGAATTCCTTTTGTTGGTCGATTTTTTTTTCATTTCTTTTGTTGTTACTAAGACATTATGCTTTTCCTCTTTATTTTGATGAGTAGATTTGTTAAATTTCTGTGTGGTTACTGTGAAATTTATCCTTATCTTTCTAAGTTTGAAGCCTTCTATTATTACTTGGTATCACCTTACCTTCCTCTCCATTAGAAGTTTCTATACCTACACCGTTTATTCCCTCTTTTATTGTTCTGATGTTGTTGTCATTTATAGGTTACCTGCTCTGATTCCCTGGTGTATTTCTTTTGGCTTTGGATAGTCCTTGAGAGTTCATTTTCTAGATTGGTATCTGGCTGGTATGATCCTGTGTGCTAGATTCAGCCTGTGAGCTGATGTTGCTTGTTCTCAGATTGAAGGACTCTTTTTAATAATTCTTGTAAGTTTGGTTTGGCTTTTCATATTCCCTTAATTTCCATTTATCTGGTAATGTCCTAATTTCACCATTATATGTGAACAAGAGTTTTAGAGGATATATTATTCTGGGTTGGCAATTTTTTTCTTTCAAAGTTTTATATATGTCATCTCACTGCCCTCTTGCCTGCATGGTTTCTGCTGAATAATCTGATCTTAGTCTTCTTGTTTCTCCTCTGTTTGTAATTTTTTTTTCTTGAGCTGCTCTCAGGATTCTTTGTCTTTAGTTTTGGCAAGTGTGATTATGATATGCCTTCATGATTTTCTTTTGGGGTCTATCCTATATGGGGTTCATTGCACTTCTTGGATGGTTAGCTTTTCATCTTTCATGATATTGAGGAAGTTTTCTGTCAGCAGTTCTTTAATGATCCTGTCTGTGTTTTCTGTTTTCTCTCCCTGTTCTGGAACTCTGATCACTCACAGTTTTTTGCCATTGATTGTATCCCACATAATTCTTAGAATTTCTTCATTTTTTTTTTTTCTGATTTTTCCTCAAACTGGGTTGTATCCAAGTATTTGTCTTCAATTTCGCTGAACCTGTATTCCACAATTTCAAACCTGTTTCTCAGCCCTTGTATGACACTGTCCATTTCTGAAATTTTGTTATCTTTTGTATTTCTAATTGTTGTTTTTTATGATTTTTGTAGTTGTGAATTTATTTTGGCATTTTGTTTCTGCATTATTTTCCAGAATGCTTCCATTCCACAATCTGAGGGGGTAGGTCCCAAGTTGCACAGTAGCTCCCGGCTACAACGGGCTCCCAATTCAAGAAAAGAAAAAGAAAACAAACAAACAATTCAAAACCAAAAAAAGCCCTAGGATTCTACCAGTGTGGCAGCATGGGTTGGGAAGCAGTTTCACATTTGAGTGGCGTTTCACAGCCTTTCATGGAGAAGCAAAGATGGCACACGGAGCCAGGTATTTGAGAGAAAGGAAGGGAAGCCGGTGAGAGGTAAGGAAGAAATCTAAAGAAGTGGTAAAAAGCACCACCAGCAACCAACAAATGGCACTTAGGGAGCCGGCCAGTGTGGGTGGGTGGAATCCAAGCAACAGTGGCACGAAACTTGCGCTTCCTGAACAAGAGACTGTGGCCCCAGGAAGCAGAGGATGCAGAGTGGGGGTGAAGAAGGCTGGGGGGTGGGAAATTGTATATTGCTGGTTACCGGTTGTTCTGTCTCCTGCTGGAAGCTCTGTGAAGCTTCTTTCTCGTACCCCCTGTTCATTGATCTCTGATAGGAGCCCAAGATGGTGAATCCATGCTGCGTTAGCTGATAAGGGACTTCTGCATGTATCTCTCCTGGCTCTCTGTTCTCTGTCAGTTTCTTATTCCATTTGGTGCTTTGTTGAGTTCTTTATCTCTTCATTTGAAGTTTAGGGTTTCAGGATTGCTGTTTTCTCTGTTTGGCTTAGTTTTTTGGATCTTTGCTGTGGATGGGCGGCATAGTGCTTCTGCCTATAGCGCCATGTTCCCAACTCTCTGGAAGTTTTTTATATATGCATTGAATCTAGATGGTTTAATGTGTTGTTCAAGTCCTCTATTTCCTTATTGAGTCTATGTAGAGACATTCTATCCATTACTGAAAGTAGTATATTGAAGTGTGCAACTATTATTGTAAAACTATTTTTCTCTTCAGTTCTGACAATAATTGCTTCATCTATATGTGGTTTTTGTTGTTAGTTCCATATATGTTTATAACTGTTATCTCTTCTTTATGAATTGATGTTTTTATGAACACAGAACATCATTGCTTCTACATGTAGCTGGTGGAATGCACAGCTGTGAGCAGTTCTGCAGTTTTCCACAGCAGCTGTTTCTGCTTCTTAGCTGTTAGTACTTCTTTTTTTATAGAGAAGAATACATAGTAGTGGTAATTTTCCTGAGATTCAATTTCATTTAGGTTTATTTATTTTGTCTGTTAATATTGCTTTTGCAGTAATAAAGAATGCATTGTAGTGATAATTTTCCTGAGATAAAAAAATCCTTAGCTTTATTCATTTGGGCTGTAAGAACTGCTTCTGCAGTAACGAAGAATGCATTGCACCATTTTTTGAAAAGTTCCATGAAAAATAATAACAAGAAGGGACTTCTGGGAACATGGCACTCTAGGCATAAGCACCATGCCATCCCCCCACAGCAAAGACCAGAAAAACTAAGCCAATCAGAGAAAAGAGCAATCCTGAACCCTAAAACATCAAATGAAGAGATAAAAAACTCAGCCAAGCACCAAATGGACTGAGAAAACTGACAGAGAATGGAGAGTGAGGAGAAGTTCCTGCAGAGGTCCCCTATCAGCTAACGCAGCTCAGATACACCACCTCGGACTCCTGTCAGAGACCAGCAAATAGGGGGTACGAGAAAGCAGCTTCACGGAGCTTCTAGCAGGAGACAGAACAACCAATAATTGGTGATATACACTTTCTCACCCCCCACACTTCTTCACCCCCACTAGGCCTCCTCTGCTTCCTGCGGCCACAGTCTCTTGACCTGGAAGCACCGGCTGCTTGGATTCCACCTGCCGGCACCGACCGACTCCATGAGTGCCATTTGTTGGCTGCTGGTGTTGCTTTTTTCCACTTCTTTTGATTTCTTCCTTACCGCTCACCACTTCCCCCTCCTTTTGCTCAAATACTTGGCTCTGTGCACCATCTTTGCTTCTTCCTGGGGGACTGTGGAGCTTCGTTCGAGTGTGGAATTGCTTCCTGGTCTGGTCTGCCATGCTGATGGGATCCCGGGGTTTTTGTTTGTTTGTTTTGAATTGTTTGTTTGTTTTCTTTTCCTTCTCTCAAGGTGGGAGCCTGTTCTGGCCAGGCAGTGCTACACGGCTTGGGATCTACCCCCTCAGCTTGCGCAGACCACAGAGGGATCCCTCAGGGCACCTCTTTTGTGGGTGTGGTTTTTTTTCCTTCTGTTTTTTTTTGGGGGGGGATTTTCTTGTTATTTTTTTTTTAATTTGTTTTGTCTTCTTTTTCCTCTTTTTCCCTTTTTGTCTTTCTTCATTACTCAGTTTCTCGTCTCTCTAGACCTTCCTTCTCTTTCTGTCCCCTGAATACCTGGTGCTTAATTCCTCCACACCTTCTAGCCAGGCTGTAATACAACAACTGGGAACAACTTCCCCAAACCTTGTACTGTGCCAGTGGGATCCCTGGGAGCTTTGCTGTTCTTTTTTCTTTCTAAGTTTTATTTATTGATTCTTTTCTGTTTTTTTCCTTCTTCTTCCCCTTTTTGTTTTTCTCCATTTCATAGTCTCTCATCTCTCCACTCCAATGGCAAGCTCCCCTAGCACTCTTTTTTTGTTTGTATGTTTTTGGCTCCTGTTCCTCTCTCCTCTCTCCCATACCCATCCTAGCTCCACACATCACAATCTCCCCCCTCCATCCTGCTTACCTGCACTGTGCGCTTAACATCACGCCACCAAGCAGCACAGGCACAGCTTACCAGTACCTGCCCTGCATGGATTACCGACCCACCCTGTTGGCTATAGTAAGTGTCACAAAGAACCCATCCCAGTAACTCCTCTTCAGCTAGACCTGCCCTGCTATACCATATCTGAGCGACTGACGCTGCCAATTGGAGGAGGCGAAAAGTATCATGCCCACAGATGAACAAACAACAAAGAACACACAGCACGCCTACTCAGACATACTCATTTTTTTTTAAAAAAGGATGAAACAAACAAATCTATAATCAATAAATGTGAAAAATAACTACTAAACACCCTGAAGACAGCAGACAATATTAAAACATTTACAAAAACAAGACAGGATGGTTTCAATAGGCATCCAAAATAAAACACCAGATGGCTTTCCAGTAGAAGAAAAGGTACTAGAACTACCTGATAGGGAATTCAAATCTTTAATACTCAGAATTATCCAAAAGTTGAAGCAAAAAGCAGACAAAAATGAAGAAAAAATAGACAAATTCATGGAAAAGGCAGACAAATTCATGGAAAATACAGACAAGAAAATGGAAGGATTCAGAAAAATAATGCAGGAACACAATGACAAAATAAATTCACAACTAGAAATTATATGAAAACAACAATTAGTAATCAAAAAGATAACAAGATTTCAGAAATGGACAGTGTCATAGAAGGGTTGAGGAGCAGATTTGAAATGGTGTAAGACAAGATCAGTGGAATTGAAGACAAACACTTGCATACAACTTGGTTTGAGGAAAAATAAGAACCAAGAAAAATGAAGAGACCCTGAGAATTATGTGGAATACAATCAAAAGCAAAAATCTGCGAATGATTGGAGTACCAGAACAGGGGTAGAAAACAGAAGATGCAGAGAGGATCATTGAAGAATTGCTGACAGAAAACTTCCCCAATATCATGAAAGATGAAAAGTTGCCCATCCAAAAATCTCAACGAACCCCATATAGGATAGACCCTAAAAGAAAATCACCAAGGCATATCATAATCACACTCACTAAAACCAAAGACAAACAAAGAATCCAAGGAGCAGCTCAAGAAAAACAAAATGTCAGATACAGAGGAGAAACAATAAGACTAAGGTCAGATTATTCAGCAGAAACCATGCAAGCAAGAAGGCAATGGGATGACATATATAAAACCTTGAAAGAAAAAAAATTGCCAGCCAAGAATAATATATCCTGTAAACCTCTCGTTTAAATATGATGGTGAAATAGGTCATTTCCAGATAAACAGAAATTAAGGGACTATGTAAAAACCAAACCAAACTTATGAGACTTACAAAAGGAAGTCCTTCGATCTGAGAACAAACAATATCAGACCACAAGCTGAACATAGGACACAGGATTGTACTAGCCAGATATCAGCCTAGGAAATGAACTCTTAAGGACTATGCAAAACCAAAAGAATTACAAAAGGGAACCAGAAAGGATAATCTGTAAATGACAACAGTATCAGAACAATAAAAGAGGGAATAAATGGTGTAGATATAGAACCTTCTAATGGAGATGAAGTCAAGCGATACCAAGTAATAACAGACTGGTTGAAATCTAGGAAGATTAGGGTAAATTTCACACTAACCACGATGGAAGTTAACAAAACTACTCATCAAAATAAAGAAGAAAAACATAAAGTCTCAGAAAAACAACCTACAAAAACAAAAGAAATGAAAAAAAAAAATCCCCAAACAGAAGGAACTCAGCGCAGGAGAATAAGAGGAACAAAAGTGGAGGACATTATGCTGAGTGAAATAAGTCAATCACAAAAGGGCAGATATTGTATGAGACCTGTACTGCATAATTCATGTAAAAGTTTACACACAAAAATAAACAATCTTTGTTGGTGACGAGGGATGGGAGGAGTCGGGGGGAACTAAATAGCTAAGTGGTAACTTTGGTGAAGGTTAAGACAGTACACATTACTGGGGAAGCCAGCACAGCTTGTACAAGGAAAGGTCATGGAAGCTCCATAGACACTTCCAAACTTCCTGAGGGACTGAATTGCTGGGCAGAGGGCTGTGGGGACCATGGTCTCGGAGAACATCTAGCTGAATTGGCATAACACTATTTATAAAGACAATGTTCTACATTCTACTTTGGTGAGTAGCGTCTGGGGTCTTAAAAGCCTGTGAGCAGCCATCTAAGATACTCCACTGGTCTCACCCCTTCTGGAACAAGGGAGAATGAAGAGAACAGGATATAAGAAAAGATTAGTCCAAAGGACTAATGGACCATGGCCTCCACCAGACTGAGTCCAGTATAGCTAGATGGTGCCCAGCTACCACCACTGAATGCTCTGACCAGGATCATAGCAGAGGGTCCTGGACAGAGCTTGAAAAGGATGTAGAACAGAATTCTAACTCACCAAAAAAGACCAGATTTACTGGCCTAAAGGAGATTGGAGAAACCCCTAGAGTATGGCCCCCGGACACGCTTTTAGCCCAGTGGTGAAGCCCCTCCCAAAAAAGGACTAATGAGGCACAGCAGTCCAGGGACAAGGACTGGAAGGCAGGAGGGGACAAGAAAGCTGGTGATAGTGAACTCAAGGTTGAGAAGGGAGAGTGTTGACATGTCATGGGGTTGTTAACCAGTGTCATAGGGCAGTATGTGTACTAACTGTTTAATGAGAAACTATTTGTTTTGCAAACCTTCATTTAAGGTAAAAAAAAAAAAGAAAAAAAAAAAAGAAGAATTATCTATGTGAGATCAAATTGAAAACAGCAACTCAAAAGTTTTGATGAGAAGCCTAGGGGACAGTGAGTTGAAGATAATCATAATGGAATAATTTGGAAAAGATAGTGAGAATAGCAGCACAACTGAAAGAGTGTAATCGATGTCACTAATTATATATGTAGAAACATTCAAAATGGTGTAACTATGGCTATGTATATTTTCACCAAAAAAAAAAGGTCCTCAAGTTCGAGAAGGGAGAGTGTTGACATGTCATGGGGTTGTTGACCAATGTCATAAAACAATATGTGCAGTGACTGTTTAATGAGAAACTATTTGTTCTGTAAACCTTCATCTAAAGTGCAATAAAAAAAATTAAAAAAAAAATAATAACAAGGCTAAGAAGAAGGAGACTAGAATAAAATGTAATGCAGTCATTGCCAGGTGCCTTCATGTCTTACCTCATGTTTTGCAAATTTTCAAGAAATAATAAAAAAAAAATATCAATGATTCATATTGGCAGAATTTATATCAACCAGTGGCTGCTGGGATATATGTGATCCAGTGGCCAGAGATGCATCCTCCACCCTGCCTCCTCTTCACTGCCCTGCTCCCCCAGTGATTGACAGACAATTGCCACTAGAATTGCAACTGGAACCATGTGCTCACACTGGTGACTCTAGGCTGTGCCAAACCACAGAAGACTCACACATGGGTATAAGCTACTATACCCACTAGTGAGCAGAAATCACACCTAGTGAACTGAGACCACTAAAGTCACATACAGAACAGTACCACAAAAAACAACTATTAAAATAATACAAAAGAAGAAAGACATTCTAAAGAGAAAGAGAAGCAACAAAGCTCCTGATATATCAAAACAAAAAAATCAGGACAAGACAAACAAACATGCAATCAATAAAGAAATATATAAATAAATAAATTAACACCTTAATGCCTCAGAGACAGCGGAAATAACAAATCAAATGAAGAAACAGGATAAGATAGCTCAAACAAGTGAGCAAAATAAAGACAAAATCTTCTGAGGAAGAAATGATATTAGAACGGACTGTTAAAGAATTCAAAAGACTTATATTTAGAATTGTCAAGAAATCAAGGAAACCCCTAAAATAATTTAGAAACACAATACAAAAAAAAAAGACAAACTCAATAGACAAATAGAAACCATACAAAAACATCAACTAGAAATTCAGAAGAGTAACAGCAAATATCAGGAATATATAACTCAGGGGAAGGACACAGAAGTGGAATTGAATCAATGGAAGAAAGAATCAACGAAATAGGGGACAAATCCCTTGATACTAGTTTGAGGAATGATCACAAAAAAAGAATGAAAAAAATGAAGGAATCCCTAGTTATGTGGCACATCATCAAGAGGAATAATTTACATGTAACAGGAATTCCAGAAGAAGAAGATAAAAAAAGTACAGAGAGAATTTTTGAAGATATATTGATAGAAAACTTCCCAAATATCATGAAAGATGAGAAGCTTTCTATCCAAGAAGCACGTTAAATGAATCTCACACAGGAAAAATCTCAAAAGAAATTAACCAAGACATATCATAAGCAAACTTTCCAAAACCAAAGGCAAAGAAAGAATTCTATGAGCAGCTCATGAAAAATGAAATATTACCTACAAAGTGGCACCAGTAAGACTTAACAGAAGCCATGCAGGCAAGAAGGCAATAGGATGACATATATAAAATCTGAAAGAATTGCCAACCAAGACTCATACATCCAGCAAAATTATCTTTCAATAACCAACCCAGATCAAGAGTTCAAAAAAGTAAAATAAAGTTACAAAACTTATTACAGGGAGCCAGAGATATTAAGCTGTAAATAATGACAACTTCAAAACAAAAAGAGGGAATAAATGGGATTGTTATAGAACTTTCATATGGAGAGGAAGTCAAAATGATTTCAAGATATAACAGACTGTTTTAAACTTAGGATGATAAAGGTAAATTTCAGGGTAACCACAAGGAAAATTAAAAACCTTCTCAACAAAATAAAGTAGAAGAAAATAAAAAATACTCATTAAACACAAAATCAACAACAACGAATGATAAGAAAAGAAAGAGGAACAAAGAAACCAGAAACACAAAAACAACAAAGTATAACAAATTGGTAGAAGTGAATTCTTACCTATTAATAATCACATTGAATGTGAATGGTTTACATTTACTAGTCAAGAGGCAGAGAGTGGCAGAATGTATACAAGAACATGACCCACCAATATGTTGCCTACAAGAGACAAACCTAAGATACACAGACATAAATAGATTAAAAATTAAAGAATGGAAAAAATGTATCAAGCAAATAGTAACCAAAAGAGACCAGGAGTGGCAATAATAATTTCTAATAAAATAGATTTTAAGTCAAAATCCATTATAATAAGAGACAAAGAACTGCATTATATAATGATTAAAGGGTCAATTAACCAAAAAGAAGTAACAATAATAAATATTTATGCACCCAACAAGAGAACTCCAAAATACATAAAACAAACTAACAGAATTGAAAAGAGAAATAGACAGTTCTACAATAATAGTAGGAGACTTAATACATCACTTTTGATGATGAGCAGAAAAACTGGAAAGAAACTCAGTAAAGATACAGAAGATCTAAATAGCACTATCAACAAACTCAACCTTACAGACATATACAGAACACACCACCCAACAGCAGCACAGTTCACATTCTTTTCCAATGCGCATGGATCATGATCCAAAATAGACCATATTTTAAGACATAAAGCAAGCTTCAATAAATTCAAAAACATAGAAATAATACAAAGCATCTTCGCTGACCATAACAGTGCAAAAGTAGAAATCAATAACAGAAAGAACATGGAAAAAACGTAAATACATGGAAACTGAATAGCACCTTAGTTAAAAACTATTGGGTCATAGAAAAAATTAAAAATGAAATTTAAAAATTCTTGGAATCAAATGAGAATTAAAACAAAACATACCAAAACCTTTGAGACACAGTAAAAGCTTTGCTCAGAGGAAAATTTATAGCCATAAATGCACACATTGAAAAAGAAGATCAGTCTTAAATCAACAACTTAACCTGACAACTTGAGCACATAGAAAGGGAATGCCAAAAGAACACCATAGTTACCAGAAGAAAGGAAATAATAAAGATCAGAGCAGACATAAATAAAATAGAAAACAGAAAAAACAGTAGAAAGGAATCAACAAGACTAAAAGTTGGTTCTTTGAGGGGATCAATAAAATTGATAAACCACTGGCTAAATTGAAAAAGGAAGGAAAAAAAAAAAAAGAGAGAGAGAGAAGATGCAAATAACAAAAATAAGAAATGAGATGAGTGACATTATAACAGAACCAACTGAGACAGAGGGTCATAAGAGAATATTGTGAAAGAATTGAACACCAACAAATATGAAATCCTAAAAGAAATGGACAAATTTCTAGAAACACACCACTTACCTAAACTAATACAAATAGAAGTAGAAAATTTAAGTAGACCCATACATAACAAAGGAAAAAATCAAAGATGTCATAACAAACTCCCAACAACAAGAACAAAAAAGCCCTGGCCAGATGGCTTCACTTGAGAACTCTACCAAACATTCAGAGAAGAGTTGACACCAATTTTACTCAAACTATTCCAGAAACACAGAAAAGGAAGGAGTACTCCCTAATTCATTCTATGAAGCCAGCATAATCCTGATACCAAAGCCAGGCAAAGATACCATTAAAAAAGAAAATTACAGACCAGTATCTCAATATATATGCAAAAATTCTCAAAAAAATTCTAGCCAA
>NW_004443949.1:30666151-30694715 GCF_000243295.1 Trichechus manatus latirostris
AAAAAAAAAAAAAAAAAAAAATACATCATGATCAAGTGGGATTCATACCAGGGATGCAAAGATGGTTCAACATTACAAAATCAATCAATGTAATACACTACATAAATAAAACAAAGAGTCACATGATCATCTCAACTGATGCAGAAAAGCATTTGATAAAATCCAACACCCTTTCCAGATAAAAACTCCCTGCAAAATAAGAAAAGAAGGGAAATTCTTCAAAATAATTAAGGGCATAATAATTAAGGGTATAATTAAGCCAACATTATTCTCAGTGAAAAGAGATTGAAAGCATTCCCCTTGAGAGTGAGAATGAGACTAGGATGCCTATTATTAGCGCTCTTATTCAATATTGTACTGAAAGTCCTAGCCAGAGTAATAAGGCAAGAAAGGGAAATAAAGATTATCCAAATTTGAAAGGAAGAGGTAAAACTATCCCTATTCACAGACGACATGAACCTATACATAGAAAATCCCAGGGACTCCACAAGAAAGTCACTGGAACTAATAGAAGGGTTCAACAAAAAGGTAGGGTATAAAATCAACACACAAGAATCAGTTGTGTTCCTCAGCACTCACAAAGAGAACTCAGAAAAGGAAATCAAGAAAACAATATCATTTGAAATAACCCCCAAAAGGATAAAATACCTAGGAATAAATCTAACCGGGGATGTAAAAGACTTACACAAGGAAAACTACAAAACATTACTGCAAGAAATGTGTGGTGTGGCTTTCTGGTTTTATCTTTGTTAAAAGTGACCTACATAAATGGAAATGCTCATAGATCAGAAGACTTAACATAGTGAAAATATCAATACTACCCCAAGTGGTCTATAGATATAATGCAATCTGGATCCAAATCCCAACACCATTCTTTAATGAAATGGAAAAACTAATCTTCAACATTATATAGAAAAGGAAGAGGCCTAAAATACCTAAAGCAGTATTGAAGAAGAACAAAGTAGGAGGCCTCACATTTCCCAATCTCAAACTTACTCTACAGCCACAGTAATCAAAACAGCCTGGTACTGGTTAAAAGACAGACACATAGATCAATGCAATAGAATTGAGAACCCAGAGATAAATCTACCCATTTATGAGTAGTTGTTCTTCGACAAAGTGTTGAAGTCAATTCACTGGGAAAGAAACAGTCTCTTTAACAAATGTTGCTGGCAAAACTGGATATCCCTTTGCAGAAAAATGAAACAAGATCCATACCTCACATCATATACAAAAAGTAACTCAAAATGGATCAAAGACCTAGATGTTAAGGCTAAAATGATGAAGTTCCTGGAAAAGAGCATAAGGACAAAAATAGAGGTCCTGATTTTTGGCATAAATAGGCTATCAAACACAACTACAAAATGCATGAACAACAGAAGACATAGTAGACAACTGGGACCTTCTAAAAAGTAAGTACTTATACTCATCCAAAGACTTTATCAAAAGAGTAAAAAGAGATATTACAGACTAGGAAAAATATATTTGGCAATGACATATCTGACAAAAGTATCTCTAAAATGTATAGAAAACTTCAACAACTCAACAACAGTAGACAATCCAATCAAAAAGTGAGCAAAGGACGTGAACAAACACTTCACCATTCAGGTGGCTAACAAACACACGAAGAGATGCATGCAATCATTAGCCATTAGAGCTATGTAAATCAAAACTGCAATGAGATACCATCTTACCCCGGTAATAATGGCAAGGGTCAAAAAAAAAACCAGAAAATAGCAAATGCTGGCAAGGTTGTGGGGAGATTGGAACTCTTATACACTGCTGGTGGGATTCTAAAATGGTACAACATCTATGGAAAATGATATGGTGCTTCCTCAAAAAGTTAGAAATAGAAATACTTTATGATCCAGCAATCCCCCTCTCACTTTTACCCAAGAGATATGCGTAGTGTCACAAATAGAAATATGCACACCTAAGTTCAATGCAGTATTATTCACAATAGCAAAAAGATGGAAAGAACCTAAGTGCCCATCAACAGATGAATGGATAAACAAATTATGGTACATACACACAATGGGATTTTACACAACTATAAAGAATAATGAGGAGTCTATAAAACATCTTATAACATGAATGAATCTGGAGGGTATTATGCTGAGTAAAATAAGTCTATCACGAAAGGACAAATAATGTATAGTTCCACTATTATAAAAAGTCAAGAATAAATATACACAAAGAAAGCAATATTCTTCGATGTTTACCAGGGATGGGAGGGAGAGTGAGGGGAACCACTCTCTAAATAGTAGACACTTGTTTTTGGTGATGGAAAAGGCAAAACCAAATGTGGGTGAAGTCTGCACAACCTGACTAAGGTAAATGAAGAAGTACACAAGAAAAAGGGACAATTTCGGTAAATGCTATAACATGTATAGTTCTGCAACAACAGTAATAACAGCCAAAAAATAAGTGTGTGGTTACATAGGTAGATATGTATGTACATACGTGTATAGGAGGGCATATGAAAGTACATGTGCATGCATGTATAGGTGTATCTGTAGGCATAGGACATGTTTGTGTGTGCAGCATATAACCATATATATAGTAAAGCACATGGGGGCACAGTTATTGGGACTTTCTAGACATATCCAAACAACTTATGGGATTGTTTTACTGGGTTAAAAGTCTTGGGACCCTAGTCTCATGGGACAACTCTGTCAATTGGCATAACATAGTTTATAAAGCTAATATTCTACATCCTAGTTTAGTGAGTAATGTCTGGCGTTAAGGTTGCAAGAGGCCATCTAAGAGACAACCATGGGTCTCTACTCATCTGGAGAAAAGAAAATGAAGGAAACCAAAGACTCAAAGACAAAACTAGTCCACAGGACTAATAGCCCACTTGAACTATGGCCTGTTCTAACATAAGATCAGAAGAAATAGATGGTGCCCAGCTACCACTACCAATCATTCTGACCAGGGGCACAATAGATTGTCCTGCATGGAATGGGAGAAAAATGTAGAACAAAATTCAAACTACTAAAAAAGGCCAGACTTACCAGAGTGATAAAGACTAGAGGAACCCCCCAAGACTATCGACCAAAGATACTCTTTGAATTGGAAAGTAAAGCTACTTCTGGAGGTCACCCATCAGCCAAATAATAGATTGGCTTATGAAACAATCAGCATCACCTATGAGTAATGTGCTCCCTTAAACAATCAACTATATCAGACCAAACAGCCAACATTTACTCAAAAGAAAAGATGAGGAGGCAAGGAGGGGAAGGGAAGCTAGACCAATGGAAACAGAACAAACAGAATGGATATAATGAGAATGCTGACACATTGTGAAAACTGTAACAAATGTCACTGAACAATTTATATAAAAATTTGTTAAATGGGAACACAATTTGCCATTAAACTTTCACCTAAAATACAAAAAAAATTATTTTAAAATGCAGAATCATAATTTGTGATGTTAAAAAGTATAGTAAACAAAGAATCTAAATTAGTGATATTCACATTTCAACATATATGAAATAATGAATTAACTAATTTCTATTAAAGGGATAAAAATAAATATAAATAAATGTTTCTTAACCTGACATTGGGAAGAAATATAGGACCATGACTCCTATATTATAAAACGAAAGAAAACATTACTAATTTGAATGGTACATACTTAAAACTTATTTTTAGTGTATAATATCATGAAAACTGAAACGTACTGGCAACCTAAATGGCAAATAAACTTTAAGTATACAATGTCAATGTACTGATATACAAAGAGTTCTTGATTTTATTTGATGTGTGAGAGAATGGGTAAAAGAAAACAGAGAGATTCATCTGGTTATTTGGGAAGTCAAGGTTTATTGTGCCAATAGCTGCTGCCAATACCACGTGACAGAAGGATCTTCAGGATAATATCTGGAAATATATGAAAAAAAGATAATAGCATTTCATTCACTTACCAGGTATTTTGTTCATCAGTAGACTAAATGAACTGCATGGTATCACCCTGGTCTATGTGAATAGGGAAATGAAAATGGGGGAGTTATTGTGGAAGGGTAGGGGTAAGGGTTGCTTCCTGGCAGTAAAGTACCCTACACTCCTACCAACTGTAATGGCAAAGATATGTCTTTCGCATTGCAAAGCTTCTGATCTTGGGCCATCTCATAATTCAAGAGAGAGACTCGCTGAGAGAGAGGGCACTAACAGCAAGAGACTCTAGGGAAAATTCCTTGTAGAAGAAACTGAGATAGAGGAAGAGGTCCAGTTGGTGACAAATATCCATCTACAGGGAATTGTGCTACTTAAAATCCCCACTGGACTCCTAAAGAACAAATACATGTACCCCACAATAGAGCCAGCATATAGACATGTGACACCCAGAATGAATGGATGACAAGTCAAAGTCAGTCAGAATATCAGGAGTAACCAGAAGTGTCTAGAACCATGGGAAATTTAGTAAATTAATGTTTGCCCTCTCCCCACCCCCTGACCTTTTCTTCTCCAACTTTCTCAAGAGCAAAATACAAAGACCTTGAAAAAAAGAAAGGAGTCATTTCTGAATTAAAACATACAATTTGTCTCCACTCAAGAATGCTGGAGTAAATGAGAGGAGGAGTCAAAATAGAAGCCATACAGCCACCTCACTTCAAATCCTGAGAAACAATACCTTTCCATTGCATTGAGAATGAGGAGAAAGAAAGTAAATATAATGTTTAAAAGATGACCTTTAATTAAAAAAACATAAACTGAAGTTTATGAAATTTGCCTCATTTTTTAAGGAGCTAGAGAAACATTTAGAATATAAAAAAGAAGAAAATCATATTTTCATTTTACTCTTCTAAGCTGAGTCTATACTTAGGCATTGGATTGTATACTGCTAAATATGGAGTCCTGGGTGATACAAATGGTTAATGAGCTTGACTGCTAGCCAAAAGTTTGGAAGTTCAAGTCCACCTAAAGGCATCATGGAAGAAAGGCCTGGTGATCTACTTCTGAAAAATAAACTAGTGGAAACCCTATGAAGCAGAGTTCTATCCACTAAATATAAACAAGTGAATACCCTGGAATCTAAAGCATCAGGCTGGCAGCTCCTTCTTTGTCATGAGAGAGCACTAAAAATGGTGGAGAGATGGTTGTACAACCGTTGGTACAAGAGCTGAAAACATACTTCCCTCCAATACGCTTAGTATATCTAGATAACTGATAACAATTCCCCCAGGTAAATACTGATTTATCTTTAGGATTAAGCACAACTGTATCAGTAAACATGGAAGACAACTAACCGTATGTTTGTCAAGCATAATTTACGAAGTCTTTTTCTTTAAAATTTTAAGCACAGCAGAAATACACCTTTCACTCAAAATTTTACTGAATAGTGTTTTTTTCTAGACAAAGCATCTCCAGATTTTTAATTGAAGACTAGATATTCAGTTGCAATATGCATTGCTAATCTGTGTCACCTTATACAATTTATTCATATTCTCTAATCCTCAATTATTTTGTTTTTAAACAAGGACAATATATTGGAAATTTCTAAAATACTTTCATTTCTCTAATTCATTGAAATTGTCTGCATAATTATATGATGAGGAGAAGGAGATATTTTATAGGACACTGACAGATTTAAATTACTCTTCATAATGCTACTGTATTCTACTTATATTTCAGCATTAACATTCGCAATTTAGAAGACACATTGTTTTATCTGCTTTGGTTTTTGCAGAGTATCAAATTATAGGGTACTCACAAAAGAGCTTAGTCACAATTTCATCCTATCTGTGACCCAGAACATTACAACAGCTTGTGCAGCATAAAAGGGCAAAAAAGGATAAACATCCTTTGCAGTTATATAACAGTAAATGAACCATAGCTGATCAGCATTATGATGGGATGTGTCTTGAGAGAATTTATTGAGTCAGTTAGTCATTTAGAGGGATTTGTACAGGGTCAACTCCTTGGGCATATGGGCAGCGTGTGTTCAAGGAGTCCCTGCAGCATTGAGATGACACATTATTATAAAATATAGTGTACCATCTTTGCTATTATGGTGATTCTTATGACAAAAATAAATCTATTTTTTTTATATATACACAAATCTCCTGGGAATAAAGCAACATAACCAAAAAGGTGATGTGGCAGCTTCTAAAGAAAATTTTTCCATTGTGTAAAGAAGGGAAATAGAATGGAATGTGATTGAGACTGACATGCATAATATAAGGAATTTTTTTTTCTTCAACTTACCAGATGCCTCATGGTTTTTTGTTTTCATTATTTTAAACCTAAGGGTCTTATTTACAATTTACACTCGGTTTTTTCTTTTCTATATTGGAAATCCAGAATAAATGTACAGGGATAATTATATTAACTCATTCTTTCAAGAATATTTGTGAAATATCACATCCAAGTCTTGTGCTGGGTACTGGTATTGTTTACAGTCTTTTTTTCCCAAGGGAGTATGTTTTCGTTTCTTAATATGTGGATATTTAACTTATATAAAATCCATAACAATTGATTAAATTAGCCAACATTTTTCCTCGAAAGAAATGGTTCCGGGAGCATTATTATAGTCCCATTGTAATTCTTCACTGACCAGGGACACTGTAAAATAAAAAAGACCATATTTGTTTATAATATCTTAGGGAATTTTAGTATTAAAAAAATAAACAAGCAAGCAAGCCAGCAACAACAAAAACAACAAAAAAAGCTTGCAAGACCAGATGCATTTTCAAATTTAGGTCACACAATTGCTTGTTTGGTAATAAAGTTTATTCAGTAGTATCAGATATTAGTATTAAAATAGTGCTGAGAATAAGCCAGCTCATACAAGCTGGCTAGAGACAGTTGTTAAACATAGTCACTTATGTTGCTGAAATTATGTTAAGAAGAAAATAACAAGTACTCAACACTCATAACTTCACAATTATTTTATTACATTTTACTATTATCCCTAGTTCTGAGGTCATTTATGTCTGTGTGGTGAAAATGCTATTTAATTATGTGATCCTGCTCGTCTCTTCTCAGCTTCACATTCATTGATTTTACACTGGTAGCTTGAAATAGGCTCATGTTACAAATCAGGACCTGATTTATTATTTTTCGATTATCTAGTTTAAGCAAGTGATAGAAAATGTTAACAGTGTGTCTTGTCTGTACCTGTTACATTATGATTAGGACAAAAAATTGAGGTAATATTCTTCTAGCACAGGAAAATAATTATCTGTTTCATCAAAGAAGTTGCTCAAATCCTTGGCAAACTACTGAATTTCCAATATAAGTTCTTCATTGATTTCTCCTAATCACTAATTTAAACAAAAATACCAACCAAAATTCATATTGGAACTATACTTGTCTATAAATTGCAGCCACAGATACAAGAGTTTAGAAAAACACATTAAAAGCTTTTTGTGAGAATTGATTAGTTACAAGGAATTTACAGTAAAGACAACTGCATATTTTATTGTTATTTGTAAATTACATGCTGTATAATCTTTAAATAAAATTTCAATTAACTATGTATGCATATATACAAATATATATATTTTTTCTTTCAGAGAGCTGGCTGTTAAACATTTACCACCACATTAATGTACAAAGAAATAAAACGTGGTTGAGAAATACCACATTTTAAGGATGAAAAAAATAAGAAAATGGAAAAAAAGGAGAATTCTTATTTTGTAGTAACATGAGATGAAGTATTTATTTTTTATCATATTTAGAAGTTATATGGAAAACTATTTAAAATCCTAAAAAAAATTGTAGTAGTAGTAAAAAATGCTGTCATTATGACTTGGTCATTTACCCAATATTTTATTGTAAATGTTTCATAAATACGCCATTTGTATATTTTTAACAGGGTCTTTTGTTGAAACTATTGACATAGAATTCTACTTTAACTTACATTCTTCAATAATACAATGATTTCACATTTAATGTTGATGATTTTTATGTTGCAAATAGCTAGTATAATTAAATAAAATTTTGTGACTACAACTAAAATATGATGTCATAAAAGTTTATATTTAATAATTATTCCCTTTTATATAGACTTAAATGCAAAAGGATTCCCTGAGGACCTGGAAAGTTATAAGAAAGTCACTGTTGTTACGTGCCGTCGAGTCGGTTCGACTCATAGCGACCCTACGCACCACAGAATGAAACACTGCCCTGTCCTGTGCCATGCTCACAATTGTTGTTATGCTTGAGTGCATTGTTGCGGTCACTGTGTCAATCCATCTTGTTGAGGGTCTTCTCTTTTGCTAACCCTGGATATAGTTAAATGAACAGTGTATTTATGAAGTGGAAACATATTTCTTATTAACTAAGAAAAAAACAACTCATTTGATTCTGCTTCTAGAATTATGACGGACTTGATACTGTAATTGGCTCTCCTGATTAAAATAATTTAAAAATTAAATAGGTAGTTTTAAAATCTTATTAAATGTAAAAGAAGAAATATTTTCAGGGGTTGCGAATAAATCGACAGCAGTAACCTTGACGACAACTGAGTTTCAAATTTGTATGTTACCCTGAACGTTTCTGCCAAATCTCTGGGCCTTTAATGAAGCCTAGCAACTTTCTAGCTTGAAAATCAGAATGAAAAAACTCTACATAAAGGCTGATGCAATGGTAAAAGAGAAAGCATTCAATGTACTGAAGGGACAGCAAACGAAGTTTCTCATCTTAAACTTCGTGCTAGATAGAGGGGTAAAAATGTCTCTTTAGAATTCATAACCTCACATCAGCTCTCATGTCTTCATATCCTAGACTATTGCTAGTCGTGTATCACGAATAAACATTCTAAAGTACAAAACCTATTTTAATGTATTCTCACATACTTTTCATAACCCTGTGCATCTGGCACTTTAAAACTCAAATCCTCTCTGGAGTAGTACATTTTTTTGTTCAGTACTCAAACATTACACAGACAAAGTTTAAAAGGAAATTTTAAAAAATAAAAAAGGAAGTTTATTTTCTCAAAATAACCGGAAAAGACCAATTATCCAGCCAACGATCCCCACAATTAACAAACATGTTCTGGGGAAAAAAAAAAAAAATCTGACCAGTGGTTTGCAATTTGGAAAGATTTGACCCCCACGAAACATTTGACAATGCACGGAGACAATTTTGGTTGTCTCAATGTGGAAGTAGATGCTACTGGTCTCTATTGGATAGACTCACTCACTAGGGGTGCTGCTAAATATCCTATAAAACTTAGGACAGTCCCCCACAACCAAGAATTATCTAGATCAAAATATTAATAGTGCTGCTGCTACGAAATCCTGATGTAGACATTTCGTAATGTATCTTCATACCAGAAAGATAAAAGAAAAGACTTTAATACTCCAACAGAGAATGAGAAAGAGAAAGAAGAGAAAATAAATATATAAAACAAAGTAACATCAAACTTCCTAAGGGTTGACTTCTCAAGCACAACCATGGACTATGAACAAAATAAAACAAATATTTACCTTAAAGTAATAATAATAATGCCTCATATATGAGAAAAAATGAGAGAAGAAATTAAATTATAACTATAATGAATTTGTGAGCATGTTTTAAAGTTTATTAGTTACAGAAGATGATGAAATACTAGGTAAGCTTAGATTTGGTTAACTTAAATGTAGATATTATTAAAAAAAAAGTAAAACTCAATGAAAAGACATAGGATAAATAAATTCAAATCAAGAAAAAAATAAATCCTAATGATGATATGAAAAAAAGAAAAAAGAGAACATAAAGTGTGCAAATATAACACACAGAATGGCATGGTAGAAAAACACAAATACATTAGTAATTCCAACAAATAAAAATGGAGTAATTTCAGTTAAAATTAATGTTGACATTACAAATTTTAAAAATACAGTAATAAAATACAGAAAATATAAGAACAGGGGATACTAACAGATAGAAAAATATACAGGCATTCTCTAAACAGCAATAACACAAAAACAATGTTTCAGCTATATTGCTATCAAAGCAAACTTTAAAGATATAAAAAAGAGAGTCACAAGGTCAAATCTCATAAAATATTATTACAGAGAGAAAATGAATGGAATGAGTAATAAAATGTATACAATCAATAAAATCAGTCCAGAAATAAGTGCCCATGAAACAGTTCACAGCTTAAAATATATTTCAGTGTAAACTAAGGGATATCAAGAAAATGGCATACATGTAAAAAAAAAGAATCAGAATTAGAAAAACTAAAAAAATGAAGATTTGAACTTGATAAAGATTTATAAAGAAAAAAGAAAATAATTTTCATAAATTAAGATTAAAAAATAAGGAACACAAAATTAATATAATGGATGCCTATAAGATATTTTCATTTATCTTGAGAGTTGAACCTCAGTATTTGTCTTGTTCTTAAAGGCCATGTTTGAGAGACTTGGCAACATTATTTCAGGAGATAATTAAAAAAATTAAAAAATATATTTTAATAAAATTATTTAATAAAAATATTTTAATAAAATCCTTTTGATTTTGAAATGTGGTACTAGAAGCACTGTGAATTCTCTAGCCTAAAATGCTTATGATTTTTTAAATCTTCATCTCCCAAACAATAGAATTTTTCTCCAAGAGTTTCTAAATATGATAAAATTGATATGAATGTGCCATAACACTTTCATTCATGAATGTAAAGACTGAATGTACTGTGTAAACTTTAACTGTCTTCTGCTGAGTTCTTACCTTTACAACTTGAATCAAAGATCTAGCCTGGCTTCAACTATTATGTATGTTGAAGATATCCAAGCATACTAACATATTTTATACCCTAAACTGAATCCTCAAACTAAACTCGTTTCTTTTATGTAAGGAAAGAGCACAGCATAAAACAAGAATAAAAAAGACTAGGAGAAATTGAGTTTTTCATAATCAGTACCAAGATTGGAACAGAAAAAAGAAAAACAGGGAGAAACAAAAACAGCTTGGTACAAAGCTAACATAAGCCCCAGACCTTCACAATTATTTAATGGGAATTTATAGTAGCTGTTGTGTGGGGCAAAACGAACTACTTGCGGTGTTCACCCACACCATAAATCTTTGACCCATTTATTTTATTTGAAATGATTGTGTTCTATTATTATGTAGTTTATGCATTTGTTTCGTTTTGTTGTTAGTCTCTTCCTACCTTTAATAGGATACTAGCTAGCTCAAGGTAAGCACTTGGAATTTATTTTTTTAAATCTATGGTAAGTCTAGTGACAGACAAGCTGAGAAACGTAAGAGGTAAGAGTACTAGTCAGAAGCCAGACTAACCAGGACCTTGTAGTCCAAGTTAATGTGGTAAGTGGTAAGCCACTGAAGGGCTGTAATCAGGAAAGTGATATGACCTATTACATATGCTTAAGGAGTCCTAACGGTGCAGTGGTTAAGTGCTCAGCTGCTAACCTAAAGGTAGGAAGTTTGAATCTACCAGCTGCTCCTTGGAAATGCTATGGGACAGTTCTATTTGTCCTATAGGGTCACTGTGAGTCAGAATCTCAATAGCAATGGGGCATATATGCTTAAACCACTACTCTGGCTCCAGGGTGAAACATGTATTTGAGCAGGTCCAGAACACAGAATAGTTAGAAATCCTTGTGGGAAGAAATGGTAGGTAAGACCAGCAGGTTGTGGTAGAAACAGGGAGGCGTAGACAGATTTAACATATAGTCTGCAGGTAAAAAAGGTAAGTCCTGATGATTATTGGATGAGACATGGTAGAAAAGGTGAAATCAAGAATTATTAACATTTCCCTGATTTCATTTACTAGGTATATTTCATGCTCATGAAATGGGATTAACCAAAAAAAAAAAAAAAAAAACTGGAGGAGAATCAAGGTTTAGGGAATGAACTAAGATTTCTGCTGAACCTTGTGTGAATAAATCAAATGTGGATGGTCTGTGATGGAAATATAAATTTGGAAGCCATCAATATATAAATGATATTTAACAGATCAGTAACTGAAGATAACAAATATAGAAAAAAATAAAGCCATGGACTGAGTCTTAAGGATTTTCAACATTTCAATACCAAGTGTAGAAAGAATGAGAAAAGATCAAGACAGAGCAAGATCTGAAGGAGTAACAAACACAGAAGCGTATATTGTCATGGAATCTTACAGAACATTGTTTCAGGAATAGTGGTGGTTAGTTTATTAAAACATACTGAAGAGAGGAGAAAGACAGAATAAAATGATATCAGAAAATGCTCATTATATTTGATAACAAGAAAATTGTTAGTAAATTTGACTAGAATAGTTTCAGAGAATTTTTAAGAAAGTAACACTATTAGAATGAGGAGAAGTCGGAGTGGGAGTTTAGTAGAGGCAGATAGATTGTGCAGATAATGGTAGAACGAAGTGTTCCATCAAAGTGAATAACACAACCTTGTGGTAGATAGAGAAGAATGAGAGACGAGATAGGTTTTGATTTACTGAGCCGTATTTTAAGCTTGCTATCACCAGAGCAAGCTTACATGCTGATGAAAGTATGGATCATGCAATACAAAGGATGGAGAAAATGAATCAAATTTGCTGGGTAGGATACATGAGAAATGTTCAAAGGTAAAATTAAAGCCATTAGAATGAGAAGTATGTTTTTCCTGTAAGAAATGGGAAAAAAAGACAGATGGTACATATATTGTTTGAATTTTCAATATGTGTTAAACACATAATCAAAGGACTTTTATTTTCTCAATAAAATTTGATGTAAGAAATTTACCTGAGAGTGAAAGAAAGAGATACCAGTAAGGAGTCTTGAAAAAGGGAAAAAAAAAAAAGCCATGAAATCATCTTGAAGATACTGAGTTTATTTAGGAAGAGCTGTAGGATTGCCAGAGAGTTTTCACAGCCCGTTTGAGATTTGTTAGCAATTCTATAATGAAACCAGTAAGCTTTTTCTCTAGCAATTTTTAAGGTTCTCAGCTAAGTCATAAAAAATGAAGATTCCTGTTTTTCAAACAGGATTGAGGTAGAGACAAACAAGAGACTTTATAGCTTCAGGGGGGTGTTTATAATAGTGTTCCATGGAATCTAAACTTGACAAAGTTAGAATAAAGACAGAAAAGCAGTGGTGGATAGTTACGAAGTACTTGAAGGTCAATGCTTTACTTTCAAAGATTGTTAATTGCCAAAATGTAAATAATAGAATTAGTAGGCAGAAGAGTAGAGTATTGGAAATTGGAGGCAGGCTTGGGAAGACGTATGCTTGACTATAAAAACTTTTGAAAGCCTATGGCTCTTTTAAAATAAAATCCCTTAAATAATTTTGTACCAGGTAGATCTCAATAATTTTATGGTATCATTGGAACTGTGGTCCTTTCCCCAAGGCTGCTGCTATTAATTCTCAGTATATTCCCAGATACTTGACTAGAGACCAGGTACACTTGTATGGAATCCATCTTAGCTCCATCTCTGTGTGATGATGAGGAAATAACTACTATGGAAGAGTTGCTTTCACATTAGGGTCAAGTTGTCAGACTTAACAGGAACCAGTAGGACCACTGCACACACTGCGCACTGTTCAAGGTACACACCTTCCTTCTGAGTGCAAAGTTTGAGAAAATGCTAGAGAATCAGGACTGGGAGAGATGAGTGAGATGAAGAAAAGCAAAACTGAGAACCAAGGCTACAAAAGTATAATGAGAAAGGTCAGGAGTATAAGACCATGAAGAATCTACAGAGAATGGCAATGATATGATTATATATGATGGACTCTTTTGAATTGTTGTGTTGGCAAAGAATGTTGGATGTACCATGGACTGCCAGAAGAACTAACAAAAATTCTGACTGGAAGGAAATACAACTAGAATGCTTGTTAGCAGTGAGGATGGCAAGACTTCATATTTACTTTGGATAGGTCATCAGGAAAGACCGGTCACTAGAAAAGGACATCATGTTTGGTAAAATAGAGGGTCGGTGAAAATAAAGAAACCCTCCATGAGAGGGATTGACACTGTGGTTGCAAAAATGGGCTCAAACATACAAAAGATCGTGAGGATGGCACAGGACCGGTCAGAACTGACTCAATGGCAACCAGCAATGACAACAGCAACGTATGTGTATACACACACACATACACACACACACACACACACACAGAATGTTGTTAAGCCTGAATAATACAGTTTAGACACTCATTTTATCTAAATGGGTAATTGAAATAGTTATATTAAGCATTGACATTTCACACGCTGTCATTCCATATTTACAATCTGATAGTCATGACTAAGGATCCCTTGTGGCACAGTGGTTAACAGTTCGGCTGCTAAACAAAAAGTTAGCAGTTGAAATCCACTAGCCGCTCCTTGGAAACCCTACTCTGTCCTGTAAGCTTGCTATGATTCGGAATCAACTTGACCGCAATGGGTTTGGGTTTTTTTTTTTAAGTCATGACTAAACATTACAATTAAAATAATGTTTGCACATTTCTCATCTACAAGTATTTAGCCAGTTTATCAAGTAATTTGTGAAAGAAAAAAAAATTAACATAAAGGAAAATGTATATGCCAATAGTCTACTTAGCGTGAGTTTATTTGCTAAATAAAACACATAAAGGGGTTGTAAAGGAAAAGAAAAATCTATTTAGCAAATAATACCATAATTTAATTGTGCAATTATTTTGGAAAAATAAAACAAGAAAGCATCTGTAGTTTTCTTTGCTTATAATGTTTTTGTTTAGTTTTGGAATCAAGTAATTCTGGTTTCATAAAGTGGGCAATCCTATTCTATTTTCTTGATGACATTGTGTAAAATTGGTATTATTTCATCAAACATTTTGAAAGATACATCAGTGAAAATCTTGAAACCTGGAATTTTCTATGTCAGGATTTTTAAGCATGACTTCATTTTTCAAATAGATATATGAGAATACAGTTAGTGAATTTCTCCTTTGAAATTCTTAGGTATTTTATGGTTTCCTGTACTGGATTTGAAGGAGTTTGCTAGGTTTCCCTGGGTGCCACAAATGATTAAGCAATTGACCACTAACCAAAAGGTTGGTCATTTGAAACCACCCAGAGGCACCTAGGAAGAAAAGTCTGGTGATCTGCTTCCTACTAGTCTTATACAGCCTTATGAATCCTATGGAGCAGTTATACTCTGCATAGGGTCTCTGTAAGTCAGAATTGACTCCATGGTAACTAACCTGGTTAGGTTTTGGGGATGATCAAGGAAAGAGATCTGACCACGAGATAGTAGTGTCACACAAGAAGCTATTTATTGGGACTGACACATTGACAGTTCAAATGCAGGAGGCCCTACAGAGACAAATGGCACAGGAAGCAACCAGTACAGGAAGAGGACAAGGGAAGTCCTGAGGGAGAAGAGAAAAAAAGAGGGGTGGCTTACATGTGCTAAGGATGCCCTCTGCAGCAAGGTGAGGGAGTTTCTGGGTCAGAGAAATCCAAAGGCTAGCAGTAGCTTAGGTCCTCATAACAACAGGGTTTCATGTTATCTAGGGCTATCTTAAGGAGCCCTAGTGGCACAGTGGTTGTTGTTGTTAAAAAAAAAAAAAAAAAAAACTTAGCACAGCATGCATTCAAAAATACCTGCCGCATGGTGTAGAGGAGGGAGTGGTTGGCAAACAAAAAGTAGAAGGACGGCCACCATCTTGACCTTTCAAGTTCGGATCAGAGGAACCATTCCAGCCCAGTCAAACTTCTGACTTATACAACCATGAGATAATACATTTGTGTTGCCTTAAGATGCTGAATTTGTGATAATTTGTTATGGCAGCAGTGATAAAATAACACATTCAAATAATAATCCCAAATCATAGAGTGAACTATAATTTGACAAGGAGAAAACAAAGTCATTTTTATTCAAACACTGGATGAAATTTATATAATTTTAGTAGCAAAAGAGCAAATATTCCATTTTATTTACAGTTCATTGACAATCTGCATAGACCTGTTACATGTATATCTCTATCTTTATATCTTATCACTCTTCCTGTTTCAAGTCTCTTTCAAACAACTGGGAAACCCTGGTTCTTGCTGTGTTTGTGATTGCACGTGTGCACATCAACACCGTATGAAGTAACATAGGTTTTAATACACTCAAGTAAATCTGAGACAAGTCATGTATTTTATATTATTTTTAAAATATGAAAGTTCCTTTTTGTGTTAATATACTACATAAGGATTTCCTTTTTTTTTGGTTCAGGATGATCATTTGTGAGCATATGTTTTATTTCAAATCATTTTTTACGTTCAACAGATTACCAAACTTTTGAATTCCAGCATCCAGTGCTTACGTTTTAGAGAAAAATGCTTTTCAGTTGTTTTCCCAGTAAAAATGGTAAAAACCTGAGAAAAACAAGAGACATTTTCCTGCCTCCAAAGCATTGTTGACTGGATAAAACAAGTGAAGATAACTTCTTTCTCTCCTCTTTGTTTTGCCTTCATTTACAAGTTGCAATGAGATGAGCAAAATGAGATAAAGTACCTTACTTAAAAGTACTTTTTGCTCCTTTATTATTTTGAATTTTAAGTGTTCTTCTATTTGTTTTAATATTATAAGCTTACTATTTAACTTTAATTAGGCAGCAAATGATTGGATAAATTATTAAGTGTATGAAAATGAATGAATTTATGAGATGATTTTTTAAATTTGTAAAACCAATTTCTATGTAAATAAGGACATGCAATGTTAAGGAATAGAAAATGTGAGAACTTTCAGCATCAAAAAAGCATGAGTTAGAGAAAGATTTTGACTTTAGGCAGATTTTCTATATCTCCCCATATTATATTACATTCATTAATAAGTCAACATCCAAACTCAAACTCTTTTGTAGTTACCTGGGTAATGTTTAGTGAGAGATAGAAGTAAAACTGGCCACTTGATTATAAAGGGTGCATGACCTTGAGTGAAATAAAAAGAAAAAATAGTAGATCAAAATATTTTTAAGAGAAATTGTGCTTTATACGTATTTGTAAAAAAAAAATATTATTTCTTTTATCTTTAGCTGTGACACCAGGAAGTCATAAGTGAGCATAAGGAAATTAAAAAAAAAAAAAATCCTGTTGTTATGGATTGGATTATGTCTCCCAAAAATATGTGTTGTAAATCCTAACCTCTATGCCTATGGGCATGATTCTGTTTGGGAATGGGTTGTCTTTGTTATGTTAATAAGGCAGGATTAGTGTAATGTATGTCTTGAGTTAATCTTCTCTGAGATATAAAAGAGATTAAACAAGCTAGCAGAGATAGATGCCAAGACATATGGAGATCTCCAAGGAACCAGAATGCAGATCTGAAAAGACAAAGACCTTCCTCCAGAGCCAACAGAGAAAGAAAGCCTTCCCCTAGAGCTGGCGCTGTGAATTCAGACTTCTAGCCTCCTAAACTGTGAGAAAATAAACTTCTGTATGTTAAAGCCATCGCCTTCTGTTCTAGGACCACTAGATAACTAATACAGCTGTAAAGACAACCAGTTGCTGTAGAGTGAGTTCCGACTCATGGAGACATCACGTGTGTCACAGTAGAACTATGCTCCATAAGGTTTTCAGTGGCTGATTTTTTCAAAGGTAGATTGCAGGCCTTTCTTTTGAGGTGAATCTGGGTGGACTACAACCTCCAACACTTAGATTAGCAGCTGAGAGAGCTAACCATTTGCACCACACACAAACTCCTTATAATGACAGTTCTTTCCTGCAATGACCATAAAATTAGAGCTGATGTTCAACAATGGAGAAGATTTGGAGGAAAAAACAGTTGCAATTTAAAGCATTTACCTTACTATTCTTGGGTTTTCATATTTTGGAAATTCTTAGATCCTTCTCCAGAAGAGGGTAGCTATCCTATCATTTCATACTTAGCTTGGCCATACTTTCGTGGGTTCGCTGTGTTCTACATCCCTTGTCTACAGCTTTGATTCCCTTCAATAATCTCACCAATAAAACATTGACTTTCTCTTAAGTACTGACTTAAATCAAGTAAATTATGCAAAATGCTAAGGCTATATTTGCAGATAAATGTAGCATTAGCTATTGGAAATACGATGTGGCTAGGGTTACCTACTCTGCTCCACACCCTCAATACCAAATTATGTAAAAACAAGTCTCAGACCAAATTCTGCACCACATGCAGATATTTATTAAACACAGATCAGTTGACAATGAAGAGGAAAAGATTTCATACAATATGTTCTATGAACTTGGTGAAGCCCCTGCCCTCTGTTCTTTTAAGTGGCCTCATCATATTTTTTGTGAATAGTACACAAAGAGCTGACCCAGTAGCATTGCACAGAAAGGATTCTGTCCAGTTGACAGCCTGTAATCTTCCTGAGCTAACGGCTGCAAAAAAGACAACCCAAGGATCAGCTCTGGGACATCATCCCAAGAGGAACATTTTACAAGCCTTTCTGAATTATTTTCTGTTCACAGGTGGGGAAGAACTCTGAGCTACTTTACCTTAATTTACCAAAGAAAGTACATTTCTACCAGTGATCGTATTAATTAGCAAATTTCACACACACACACACACACACACTTAAGCATTATTTATATTTACATTTTATAATATGTATGTTTATATTAGGAGCCCTGGTGACACAAACAGTTAAGCGCTTGGCAGCTAACTGAAAGCTCAGCTGTTCAAATTCACCCAGTGGCTTCACAGGAGAAAGACCTAGCCATCTGCCTCCATAAAGATTGTTGTTGCCAGGTGCCATCAAACTGGTTCTGACTTACAGCTACTACATGTGACAGAGTAGGACTGCCCTATAGAGTTTTCTTCGCTGTAATCTTTACAGAAGCAGATTGCCAGGTCTCTCTCCCATGGAGCCTCTGGGTGGGTTCTAAGTACCAACCTTCTGGTTAACAGCTGAGTGCTTAACTGTTTGTGCCACCAGCGCTCTTTTCCATCAAGATTGCAGCCAAGAAAATCCTATGAAACAGTTCTGCTCTGTCACATGGGGTCATCCTGACTTGAAAATGACTCTATGGCACCTAACAACAGCATATTTATATTATTTATGTTTATACTTACTGTTGTTGATGGACAAACTTTAGGAGGAGCAGTCATTCTGAAATTATGCCAATTCATCTTTTTTGTCCTCTGCATTCTTAAAGCATATTAATTAATTACATATAGAATAAAAATTTAAAGTACCTAGCATATGTAAAATATTACACTGATTTTACTGAAGTAATACTAGAAAACCAAACCAAACCACACCAAACCCGTTGCCCTCGAGTCGATTCCGACTCATAGTGACCCTGTAAGGGCAAAGTAGAACTGCACTGTAGGGTTTCCAAGAAGCTGCTCATGGATTCAAATTGCTGACCTTTTGGTTAGCAGTTGTAGCTCTTAACCACTGTGCTACCGGGGCTCCAAAGTAATACTACAGTATTAATTAACTAAAAGTACTCCATTATAACCATCGTAACTAACATGTTATTTTTCTGTATCGTGAATTGGCTATTTGTTTTTCTTTCAATTTTTGTATATCAAAAATTTAGAGATTTTTAGAAGTATCATTTGGAATTACAAATTATATCCTAATTCAAAGATAGTAAAGAGACGTTAGTTTACTTTTGAACTTTTTAAAGTTTAAATAAAATGAATTATTATGTGAGTTTACTTTTAAACTGTTTGAAATTTAAATAAAATGAATTGTTCTCTTTAACATCTCTCACATTTCATTTTATATATCTCAATATAGTCTTTTTTGTTGTTTATTTAAAAAATGTTATTATCTTGGTTTATTATTCCTTATATAACTGGAAATATTAACATTAAGTGTGCTATTATGAATTAATTATAATCAGATCTAAAAATAATAGCATTTTTGAAAGGTGTTAGTACTAAATATGTATTAAATTAATTTATTTTCTGTCAGGGCATCATGAATATCAAGTTACCTATATGCTATTAGATACAAAACAAATACCTTGTTAAGAAAGGTTGTTTTTTAAGATGAAATACAGTTTAAAGTAATTTAAATAACCTGATAAAATTGTCATTTTACTCTACTTTATACAAAATGATTAAATGACTATAAAAGAAATTTACACCAAACAGTAAACATGAATTCTTTAATTATAAGCGTTTGTCCTATTAGATAGTTGCACTGATTACTCAGTTAAGGCTTACATAAAGCTGTTGTTGAGTTCACTAGAGCAAATTCTAACTCACAACAACCCCAGGTGAAAGAGTAGAACTACCCCATAGAATTTTCTAGGCTGTAATCTTTAAGGGAGCAGATCACCAGGTCTTTCTCCCAAGGAGCCACTTAGTAAGTCTGAACCACCAACCTTTCCATTAGCAGCCGAGAAATTAACCATTGTGTCACTAAAGCTATCCATCAATAATGATTGCACTGCACTACACTGTGGCCCAGATATGCCTTTGACGGAATAAGTTATTGAAATTTTTAAATTTTTACGTCAAAGAACTAGTGTGACCTGAACTAATCCAAAAATTGATACTAAAACTGATGTTCCTTCTTGGCAAATTAGTGTTATTGGTTTAGCCGTCTGGGGAGAGAGAGCTAGAAAACATATTCTTGAAGTCTGAAGATGTTTCTTGTGCCTTGGCAAACTTTTGTGAAACTGCCTCTGGTGTTGACATTCAGGAAAAATGATGTGTTTATTCAGTCTATAGTTCTAGGGGAAATGGTGGGAAGGAATTAGTCTAATAGAGTTTTTGACTCTTATTGGATGCTTAGGCAAGGTATTATAATAAATCAGCTAAAGAAGGAATATTCTGTTTTCAAGTACAGAGCAAAAAACAGATAGATTTTAAAATCAAAAGCATTTCAGTTTGGGGAATCTGACTGATTCTAGACTCCAAAGAGGAATTAACAACAGCAACAACGATGTTCAAAAATGGTGTAGAAAAACAAAAAGTTTTGCAAGAGACCTCATTTGGAAAAAGTAAAGAAGTTTTGTGCCATACTTCAGATTAATAGGGTGATCTTCCAGGTGGCTTCCAAAAAATGCCAGTGAAATGAGGAGAGTGCCATGGGAGAGAAGAAAAAAGGAGTACAGGAGACATGCCACTTGATTTCAATAAAACGTGTGTGAGTGTTACTGGTGCAGAGCGTTGACTGTAAGAAAGCATGTTAGAAGCCTACTAAATTTCTTAAGGAAATATACAGCCGAAGGAACAAAATTTAGGCCGTCTTCTCCAAAAATGTAAAATTAATGAAATCTTGATATCCATAAGCCTTAACATGAAGCGGGCTATAAAATATATCCAGTCTTCAAGGACAGCGTACTCCTCAACATCCACTTCAGGTGATATCAAAGAGAATAATGTACAATAAAAAACAGACTTGATGGTGGAGTCAAGGTATATGAAGGTAAAAGAAAAATAAAAATAAAAAAGATTCTTCTCAGGTAGAAGATTCAAGAAACTTTCCTCAAAAACTATCCTTTACTTATTTAAGAATATATTTGGATCAGAGACTTCAGTGTGATGCTTTTTTTTTCCCTTTCCAAACAAAGTGTTTATTTTACTTATCCTGTCCTTTAGCCATGTTTACCATTCTATTTGTCTTGGAAGACGTACAACCAGAAGGCTCCTTAGAAGGAAGGATGGACATGTTGTCAGGAGGGATCAGTTCCCGGAAAAGGACATCATGCTTGGTAAAGCACAGGGTCAGTGAAAAAGAGGAAGACCCTGAACAAAATGGATTGACACGGTGGCTGCAACAATGGGCTCAACCATAACGATTGTGAGCATGGCACAAGACTGGGCAGTGTTTCGTTCTGTGGTGCAGAGGGTCGCTATGAGTTGGAAACGACTTGATGGCATCTAACAACAACACCATTCTGTTACTGTTCATTGAAGGGGGTGTGCTGTGGGTTGGTGATGTACAATTTCATTTATAGGTCTTTTGAACAAGAGACTGGATGAAAAGGACTGTGTGTTATCTGGAGAGTCTCAGTTTTGAGTTGGATGCAGAACCTATTGGAAAGTTAGGTCTAAAAGATTTGGAGATATTACTTAACTTACTTGCCTGGTAAATTGTACTCATCTTTTAAATTCTAGTTAATTTGTCAGCTCTTTTTTTGTTGATGTAACACAGCAACTGGCTCCTCAACTCCTCCAAATCTTTCTGAATCTACTCCTTCAACTTTTCTGACTCCGGATCAGGTACCAGCTGGATGCCAGCTTCCCCTACAAGTCACTGGCATCTTCAAATTTGGAGGCTTGATGGTGCGAAATCAGTGTGGGTTCTCATCTGTCATTCCTTCCCACCACTTCTTGTTCATCTTTCCTTCTTAACTAACTGACCTGCTGAATTCAGGACAGAGGATATCCAGGAGCAATGGCCATAAGTAAGCTGTTGAATAGCTATGACAATTAATTTAATTCAAATCCCTAAAATAAATATCATATTCAATGAAATTCCTAGTAATTATGCTTCTCTGTGGAAAAGTCTTTTATGTGTCTAAAAATGCTTTTCCTCTTCAGCCCATGGCTAGATTAGATATTTAATGAAACTGCATGAAACTGTAGTGACTAGGTTATTGAGTTCTGTTAAATAAAATGTAATTGCAAATCATGTATAGTCACACAAATTAACCGGGTCCAAACTTTCTCTATTTCCTCATCCAGTGAGATTGATTGATGACATGCTGAGCCGTGTGTTGATGAAGGTGGAGCCAAAAGTTAGAAGAGCCTGCATCCCTGATTCATTGCAGGGAGGGGCAACCTGACCAAGAACATCCCCATTAAACTATATATATATGCTAACATAGAAAGATTTTATTTTGTTACATTAAACCACTGGAATTTCAAGTATTTTCTGAAGCAGTAATTATTAACTTAATACATATCCACTGTATTTTTCTATCTTATCAGTAACTAACGTGAGAAGAATATTGGACAAAAACCAGTTGGCAAATAAGCTAATACACTGTGTGTATAGCATATAGCCTAATCTCAAATGAAGTAGTTGCCCTTAACTCTAAAATCTCTGCATCTATTGTATTCCTCTTAAAACTCTTTTCACTCATTTCCATTTTGTTTCAAATAATTTTCATCATTCTTTAGTCAATGTATTCAATAAATTGTCTTTTTTTGTAGCTGTGTTGTATTTGAAAATATGATAAATATGCCTCTAAATCCTCATGAAAATCACTGATAAAAGTGATAAAAATTTAAGACAAGGCAAAGGCCTGCCTCAGTTCACTCAGAGTATATCTCCACCTTGAGATTGGGCAGATCCAACACTCCTTGGGTAGGAATTTTCAATTAATTTTTATATCAGGGAAAACATTGCTTTCCAGTCAAAGTTTATAATCTCATCTCAAAGTGTATCATAGAATAATATGCCAATTACTGCATTGAAATAATGCTATCCAGCATCCATAAGTTACTCTTGTCTAGCAACTTTAAAATATTTTTAAAGGAAAATTCTGTTTAATCTGGCTTTATTTATTTAGCTGCACTTATTACTCAGGGTGCTGCATTCTCTTAATAATTATGAATTATTTGTTAATCTGTTATACATCTCTGCCAGGGCAAATTTCTTTGCCCTCCTGTTTCAATGATCTATTATTTTTCTAACTGTAAAATTAAGACAAATATTTACATCTTAACAAATCCTCAGAGAAGACATTCATGACAACACTATCTAATATCATTGTCTTATCCTACCTCACTTATGCCTGTCACTTTTTATTTCCTCACATTGATTTATTATTTTATAGTACCTTTTAAAACATGAAAATATATTATGTATATTTATAAGCTTATTGTTTGAATCTCCCTCTGTAAATTAAGCTTCTTGAGGGCAGAGACTCTGACTTCCTTTCTAACACTGTAGACATAATAGGGCTGACAAAATAAATGAGTAAACAAATGATAAAATCTACATGTTTTCCACACAAATATAGTAGACTAATTCCTAAGTATACCCTAAGGAGCACAACTCTGACACGCGTGAGGTAACCATGAGCCAGAATGGACTCCATAGCAATTGGTTTTTTGGTTTGGTTATAAATGTTGAAGTATTTAATTTTTTGTTTCTAGACTAGACTTTCCAAATATTTACTTCATCACTAACCTAGGTTAAATAACCTATTTCACGTGACCAACCATTCATTTTAAATAACCTTTATTTTTCTTTCATAATAAAAAGAAAATGTCCAGAACATCCAAAATGTCCAGTCCAGAAACAAGGAAATAGCTGTTAGATCCTTAAATACATTCATAACTGTTCATATTTTATACATTTTTCAAATAGTACTTTTTATTGTTTATATATTATATACATAGATCTTTGATGGTATAAATTTTTTCAAAATTATAATTTTTCAAATCTGTGTGCTATCTGTCATATAATTTTCCCATAATTAATAAAATCATATGCTGCCTATAATACAGTTTTGGTTTTATATACAACAGTATGTTGACCATATGTTTTATCATTATGGGGGCATATCCTCAAAAACTTCTGTATAATGATATGAATTTCAATTGCTTCACATACACACGTATACACATAATAAATTCATTTCTATTAATATTTAATTACCCTGCTGCAAAATATTTCACCGTCTGTAATTGTCTGTGTTGTCTTAGACTGTCCCATTATCTACCATTAGAAACAGTCTACTATCTTTCTAAATCATTTCTAATTTTTAGGTGAAAAGTAGTATCACCGTTTTTATCCTTTCAGTGAGCTTGGATTTGCTTCCATATATTTTGACCTCCTTGAGGTTCTTCTTTGGTAAATTGATATTTCACATTCTTTAATGCTTATCCAAATATTTTGTAAAGAAAACTTGGAGCTAAACTAAATATATAAAGAACATTCTTGAAAAGAAATATTTAAGACTGACTGTACATAATTTATTAATTGCAGTCTATAGAGAGATAGTCAACAATAAAATCAAATATTTCAATTATGAAAATATTAATAAAAAACTTTATTAAAATATTTGAGATTATTTCTTCTGCCATTACAGAATTGGTATTAAATTGCTGGTCTAACTTTTTGGTATTTTAGAGAACTGGCTGGTGTGACAGTTAAACAAAGGTATTTTTGAGTAGAAAAGGATGGTAGGGATATATGGAAGGTAAGGGGATTCATTGCAGGCAGTAGTTGTAGAAGATAATTTGGATTGATAGGTGCAAGTCTCAGGCTTGACATATAGACAGCATACTGCAGGAAGCATGAGAGATTTTAGCTGTTCAAGCTGAAATGTTAGTTGAGAAATACACAGAACAATTGTGTTTAAAGAAATTATAACATTTTGAAGCGAGATTAAAACATTATTCTCTCTCTCAGTCTCCTTATTGTTTTCCAAATTTTAGACACAGACAGTGTCGGAAGAAAACACCCAATCTCTGGGTAATGTTTTCTTTCTATATGAATTTAATTCTATATGATTTCATAGAGAATTTTCCTGTTTTTATTGGGTTTAGAATTGGAGGTTTAATAATAAAGCTTTGTTTTTAAAACCACATTTTTAAAAATTATAATTTTTCAAAGTATTGTTTGCTATTACTTTTTAAGTTTAGTTGCTCAAGGATAATATTTAAATTCTATACTAGTTTAAAATCATTTGATACAGAGAAGAAACAGAAGTTCAAAATGTTATATATTCATGAATTACCTCATTTATTGACTCTACTTGAGTCAAGTAAACTTTAACATACAAATGGAAGATAAGTTATCCAGTGTCAGTCATTCACGGGATTCAATGTTTTCCAGAATTGCTAACATAACATAGTTTAATATAATTCCATTTAAGTCAGAGGCAAGCGTGTCTGAGATAAATTTGTGCTGCTGTTGTTGTTCTTAGTTGCCATCCAGTCAGTTCTGACTCATGGCAACCACATGAGGGCAGGGTAGAACTGTTCCATAGCGTTTTCAAACCTGTGACTTTTGGAAGCAGATTGCCAGTCCTGTCTTCCGAGGCACCTCTGGGTGACTTGGAACTGCCAACCTTTCAACCAGCAGTCGAATGCTTAACCATTTGTGTCACTCAGGGGCCGAAATTGTGCTGAGGTAGATTATTTAGGCTTCAGTATTGAGGTTTTTGTTTTTGTTCTTGTTTATTTAATTTCAATGCACTAGTAAACCATTGAAGGCTTAAAATAATTATGGCTGTTTTTAAGAATTGCCTGGTAAAGGCTAAGAGTGAAAAGCTACAAACTAGTTATGTAAAAGTCAGATAATTTTATTTTGCAACATTGAATCACTAAATTGAAGGGAAGATATAGATATTGTTGGGGCTTAATGAAACCAATATATATTTTACTTGACTGGAAAATTACAGTATTTACATTTAAAGTCAGTATTATTTTCCCAAACTAATATTCATGATTTCTACTAGTATTTCTAAAATTGATGCAAATTCTTGACTCAGTTTTCTAGGAATTATCCAAAAGGAGTTACATTTAAAAACAAAAAACGGCTTCAATTATAGATATATAAAACATTCCTACAAAAATGATTTTAGCAAATTTAGATCTTGTTCTGAAATATAGAAAGGTTTGAATTTCAGTTAATAAATTCAGTTGTAATATTGATCCAAGACCTAATCACAAAATTATTTTTTAAATTCTGAATCATATTTTTACACTTTCTGTGAAATAAAGAAACTTTGGATTGTACAGTGTTTGGAAAAATTTAAGGGCCAAAAATCTTAAAAATAGTTCTCCAGTTATCTGCCTGGCAAATTTTAGTTCAACATTTATACTCCAATTAATGTGTCAGATCGTTTATGTGATTTTTTTTCTACACTCTCTCTCTCAGCACAATCAATTAGCAGCTAAAATGAATATATTCAATAAAGAATTTACCATATTGCTTTATGTTTGTTATATATTATATAAATTATTATACTCATTGCATTGTATTTATTTACAAAAATGCATCTTTAACAGTTTAAATTTGTTTCCAATGAAAGCGAGATTATGATTCCACAGGATTTTAGTGAAGTAGAAATTTGTCTTTGGCAATGGTTTAAATAACTCCTAGTCCTCAGTCAATGGTTGTAGGCTGAAACTTCTACCTTATGAATCTATATAAATTTTTAAAAAAGGAAGTGGACTGCTGCCACGCTGAATAGGGATGTTAAATTCACACAGAGAGCTATCCAGTCCAAATAATGCCTTATTCATGAGGTTATAATATCTTTCACATAGCATATTATAGCCTAAAAATGTCTTCAAGCATAGAGCTCTTGCCCCAGGCTCTCATGAAAATTTCTCATTTACTACTTCTAGGAAGAAATTCCATAGCACAGGATCTTTAAACAAAAAGTTCCTCAGTCAGTAAGTGATATACTGATAAGATTCAAATTGACTGAAAGCGCTGAGATTGAGCCTCAAATGGCTGCCAAACTTAAATTTAACATCAGAGTCCCACGTGACAAAAGATCATGTCAAGAAGTAAAAGATAAGAAATAACTTTTCTTTAAAGGACAAGTGAAAAGAAATAATTCAAGGTCATACACTGAGTAAGTTTCAAAACTAGAAATGAAGTCCAGATCTCATTTATGGTCCTCACCTTTAAGCCCGGAATTCTGGTGGTGCAAAGGTTAAGAGCTTGGCTGTTAACCAAGAAGTCAGCAGTTCTAATACCCCAGCCACTCCTTGGAAACCCTATAGGGCAGATCTACTCTGTCCTGTAGGGTCGTTGTAAGTCGGAATCGACTCAATGGAAATGGGTAACTTTAAGCAGAAAGTTAAAATCTTAGAAGAAAAAAAAAAAAAACTTGCATTTTTGGAGTGTAGATTATTTCTGCATTTTACTAACCCTTAACAGTGAAAATAAGTTGCTTTATTTACTTTCATATATTTTGAGTCAGTTTGATGTTCTCTTTTCCATGATTTTGTTGTTCTAGAAATGCCTGAATGATAAAAAATCAACTTTAATATTCCGTTCGAATTTTTTCTCAGTGCTTCCTGAAGTTTTTTCTTTCATTTTTTAGAATATTTGCATGCACTTTTAAAACAAATTCTAAATGACAGTCTAAGATTCTTGATGGTATTCTTTCAATATAATCAATCAAGTTGAAATGATGCAGATTAACTCACTAAAATTACAGGGACTGTGATTTACTGGATTTTGTAGATTAGTAAGCAAGCAAATACACACATAATAAAAGATTAAGGAAAGTACTGCATAAATGGACTTTTTTTCATTTATTTTGACCACAGTAGTTTAAATTATTTATGACAAGCTTCACAGTATGCTAATGAATAGCCTCTAGTATCCTATAAAATAGAATTTTTGAGGTTTAGACAACTAACTAAAATCCTGTGTTAATGTATCTTCTCTGAGAGTACACTGAAATGCTAGGGCTTTCTGAGAAATTAGCAAAGAACTGCTATATAGGGTGCCTTCCCTAAATAGAATTTATTTTAAAGTGCGATGTGTTCCTCCGGCATATCTGATTTCTTTAGCATTTCTGTGTCCCAGAAAAGTCTAATAAGTCCTCTGAACTGCTATTTGATTTTCTTTGCTGTATTCTGACAACTTTTCATGATAAGAGATAGGTAATGCTATTTTAAAAGTTATCTCAGGACTTACAAGTCTAATTTAAATAACTGAGATTGTTACTTAAAAATTAATTTTGTGAAAACAGTTATTTTGGAAATAACTTTATTTAAAATAAAAAATATTTTTATATTATTTAA
>NW_004443949.1:30694815-30726443 GCF_000243295.1 Trichechus manatus latirostris
AGAAAATCAGAGCTGCCAGAATTGCCTTTTCATTTATTAGTTGTAAACACACACACACACGTATATCTATAATATAGATATTGATATAGCCCCCAAATACACAAAGTACAAAGTTCTGAGTGCTTCAAGTGCCCTCAAGGTAACATAGTTGGGCCAATTTTTGTATTAGAAGTAGAATACATGAACACTATAAAATATTTATTTGATATTTTTCTCATTTGTTCATGATAAAAGACTAATTTGGGCAGTTATCTAATGGTGCTCACTGAGGCTGATATTTAAGGCATAATATTTTAGTTGCAAATACATGCATCATTTATTTTATTTGTGTTTAAAACATTCCCAAAAAATATTTTTCTCCTTCCTCAACACATAAATATATACAAATATACTCTAAACCACAAAAGAAAATTGAAAACAAAATTTAAGAACATAAATGTAGAAGATGTTTTATTCTATAATTATTCTCTGAAATCCCACTCAAATATGTATTTGTCAAGCACTGGTTTACGTTTCTGTAGCCCACATATAAATTACAATTAGAACATCTATAGTCTTTAGGACTAAAGTGGACTGGGTAAATCCAGATCATCATCAGTCAAATTCTACATAAGATTTTTGAAAGTGAAGAATATTGGAGAAATGCATTTTTTCTCCTCCTTTTTTTTAGGAGTTTACTGTCTTAGTTAATGCCCAAAACTCACAGAGGGCAATCTTTGTGACAATGGCAATATGAAAAAATCTGTTTTCCTATCTTTTCTTTGTTTGTCTGTCTTTATGAGTTTATTGAACGCATCCAAAGAACTAGACCTGTGTTAGATTCTAGGGATTAAAAATATCAACAAATTAAATGCATCACAGTCTTCATGGAGCTTACACTCAAAAATGTGTTATGTTATTACACAAATAAAAAATAGTATTAAAGACAGGACAAATGCTACAAAGGAAATTATAGGAAACTAGTAAAATATTACAACTAGAATTTCTGATCTAGTGTGGTAGCTAGGGGAATTTTCCCTGGAGAAATGACATTAAACTTGTGATTTAAAAAATAAACATAAGTTTTCCAAACAAAATTTGCAAAAGAGTGTTTCTGGGGGAAAAAAAGCCATTTCTAATGTTTTGGCAATAAAATGGCTGAGGAATTAAATGCTATTTGGAATTTAGGATTGTGGAGTATGGGTTAACATTCGTTATAATTGAAAAATAATCTAAAACATTTTTAGGAAGCAATCCTGCAAGAGTTTTCTAATTTATGGAATAAGAGATTTTAACAGTATCATTGCTACAGTGGAACAAAAAAAAAGTATTGCATTTCAGTATCCATGAATTTAACCAGATATCCAACTGTGAATTTATCAAAGAGATTGAAAACAAAAGTTTCTGAATATAGAGTGCTCTATAGAAAACATAATGAAAAGTAAAGGTAGTATTTAAATTGAGAAAACTCCATACATCTAGTTTACATTTAGTCATGTTTTCAGATATTTAAGGAATTATATGCACATATTCTCTAATTAATTAGCATATTAAATTTTAAAATACTAAAGTATATTCCCTTTTATACCTATTAGGAGATAAGAGTAGATGTTTGATGTCTTCCATGGTGTTGCTGGGTGGCTAGAATCACCAACCTTTCAGTTAGCAGCCAACTCCTTAGCTATTGCATCACCAGTGCTTCTAATTATACATCTAATAAAGGTTTAATATTGAGAATATATAAAGAACTCCTGTAATTAATCACAAAAAGACAAACAACACAATTAAAAAATTGGCTTTGATTGTTTTATGAGAGAACTCTGAATAAAATAAATTCTAAACTGGGAGTAAAAATGATATAAGAAACACAAATTCCTGTAATATATTCTAGACCAATAAGAGTTTCAGGCAATTGTCCATATTGTTCACATCTATACAGCAGTATAATGAACACTACATTTAAAATGATGGAACCATAATATTATCAGATATGTGGTTATCAAAGGAAAAATGTGATAAGCTCATATTAAGGCACATCTCAGAGTATTCCATTTCAAGTAACAAAGATATCATAAAACTGGATTTTTTTAGTTACTTTAATTTTTAATGAAGTAGATATTTTATATTTTAAATGTTTATAATCAACGTCAGTAGATGTATATCTCCAGTTATGTTATGTGGTAGCATATTAAATAACAATTGGGTGTTCATTGTGAAATGTCTCTGGTGAATGCTTTTCATAAAATTGTGGCATTCATAAGATATTATTTTCACAAAATTCAAGGTTTACAGGAGGAGAGTACTGTGAAGATATATCCAATGCTCTTTCGAAAAACATAAAGAAGGATCAGGATAATTTTAAAGAAGCTGATTAGAAATACATTCCAGAAAAAAGGGTATTTGTGTATTTTAAATAAGAATAGTTAAACTGGGACAACAACTTACCATCACATCCAAGTAAGAAATTGAGCAATCTGATCACAAAATTATTCACAGAAAAGGAATCAACTGTATAGGCATTTTCATTGCCCTTCTGTAGTCATTTTTCAGTTAAGTTGCTGACATATCATCATGATCTTTATTATATTTTCTCCAAATAAGTTATATATGATGCCCACATCATACCAGGTACCTAAGTTCTTCTGATAAAATCATATTCTATATTAGTAACAGTTTCTCTATTAACAACTCCTTATATTAAAGGTAATCTAATTCTATTTAAAAAAAAAAAAAAGAAGCAGCAGCTCTGGCGACACAATAGTTAAGTGCTCAACTGCTAACAGAGAAGTGGCCAGTTACAACCCACCAGCTGCTCTGTGGGAGAAAAGACCTGGCAATCTGCTCCCATAAAAATTACAGCCTTGGAGATACTATGGGGCAGTTCTACTCTGTCATATAGGGTCTCTATGAGTCAGAATCAATTTGCAGCACACAACAACAATTTTATAAAACTAATACTTGAGATTAAGCCCCATGTCCAGGGGTGATCCAGGGGTGAGAGGAAAGTGTACAGATTACCCAAGCCATCTCACTTTGATGACTCTAATACGACATACAAATTTGTTTTTTAACATGCTGGGTGTCCTGAATTCTTAATTTGTTCATGCTAAATTCATAAAGAAGAAAATTGTTAATCGTAGTCAATGCTGAAATATTCAAATTTAATAGCTAGGTAACTAGAATATCTTCTACTCAAAATATTCGCTTTAAGTTAATTGTATTTCAGGGAAGATTTTAAGTGTAGTACATTGTATTGATTGCTTTTGGGATAGTGGCTTAATAAGAAAACATTAATTTCATAGAAGATTATATTATAAAATTTAGTTCCTGTAGACTACCTATCTCTATCAATACAGTGTAGCAGTATATAACATATATAATCATATGTTTGGTATTAATGTATTCAAAATATGTTGGTTTTGTGGTCTATCAAGTCATCCCCCGACTCATGGCTACCTCAGGCACAATGGAATAGAACACTGCCTGGTCCTGTGCCATCCCCATGATCAGTTACAGATTGGACCATTGTGATACATAGAGTTCATTGGCTGATTTTTAAAAGTAGATAATCAGGCCCTTCTTCCTAATCTTTTTTAGTCTGGAAGTTCTTCTAAAACCTGTTCACCATTTCAGCAACATGCAAGCCTCCACTGACAGATGGGTGTTGGCTGCACATGAGGTGCATTGGCCAGAAATTAAACCCGGGTTTCTAAATGGGTATTAACAAATAGCTGAAAGGTGGAAAACTGAAATGGCATAAGCAACAAATATGCAAGTAAATCTTAATAAGAAACATTTGTAGAAATCTCAGAATTATGACCAAATTCCAGTGCTCTAACCCCTGAGTCTTCAGAACCACAAGTATTATTTAAAACTTATAATGTTGAATATTACCTTTATAAATGCACTAAATCAATGATGGTAAATATAAGGGGAAATATATTAAAAGAAAATAGAATTTTAGATTCTATATGGGGTTATAATACAGTAGGGGAATTCAATTATAAAAATAACTTCATAGCATTAAACTGTCACTATTGACCTCAAGTAGCAGACATACCTCAATTTTGTGTGTTGCATTACAGAGTGAGACCTCCTTATACAGGTAGACATTAATATAGCCTGTTAGTCTCCAAGGTAGCATGCAAATATTAAGTAAAATTATAGAATGACTTAGACAGAGAAGAATATGGTGAAAATAATGTTCTCTCTCTTTTAAAAATGCTCATTCTTATGAGATAGCCTATTACATTTCAAGGAATTTCAATAACTTAGTGTGGTAGAGAAAATAATTGCCCCCAACTTCCCAAAGATGTGCATCTCCTAATCTCCAAAACCTGTGAATATATTAGGTTACATGGCAATGGGGAATTAAGGTTGCAGATGGGATTAAGTTTTCTAGTCAGCTGACCTTAAAATAGGGAGATTATGGAAGAAAAATGTATTCACACATATTTTTACTCCATTTTTTCTTTTTATTGATATTAATCGTTTACTGTGTTCATAATCTATAGTTTTTTGTTGTTTCAAGGACTTCATTTAGCTATTCTTTTAGGGTAAGTCTACTGATGAAAAAGTCTTACCCTTTCTTTTTTTTAAGAATATATTTATTGCCAAAGACAATTTTTACTAGATACAGAATTCTGAATTGACAATTCTTTTCTTTCAGTGATCTCAGATAAGAAATCTATATTTTGACTCGTTTTCCCCTGTAGATTAGGTGGTTTCCCTCTTGCTGATATCAAGATTTTTTTCCTTTGTTTCCAGTTTTCACAACTTTGATTATAACGTATCTTGGTGTGTATTTTTTTTTTTTTTTTTTGCATGTGTGTGTGGTTTATTCTTTTTGGGGTAAGCTCAGCTTCTTGAGTCTTTTGCCAAATTCAGAATATTTTCAGTCATTACTTCTTCAAATGCATTTTTACTCTCACACTATTTCTGCACTTCTTCTGAGACTCCAATCAGATAGATAGTAAATGTCTGTTAGAGTCCTATAGATCTCCCTAGGCTGTTTATTTTGTAGTCTATTGTTTCCCTTTTGTTCAGAGTGCATAATTCTTTTATTTTTACTTTTTTATTGTACTTCAGGTGAAGGTTTACAGAACAAATAGTTTCTCCTTAAACAGTAGTACGCATATTGTTTTATGACATTGGTTGACAACCCCACGACATGTTAACCCTCTCCCTTCTCGACCTGTTTTTTTTTTTTTTTGGTGAAAATATGCATAGCCAAAGATACACCATTTCAAAAATTTCTGCATGCAGAGTGCATCATTCTTAGTGTTAAATCTTCATGTTGTTATTTCTTCAGTCCTCTCCATTATTCTCTTCAGAGACTTTTTGTTTTTGTTTCTTGATTTTTTTATTTCAACTTTTGTCTCTTCAGTTCTAAAATGTCCATTTGGTTTTTCCTTACACCTTGTGTTTGTTTGCTGAGTCTACTTCTTTGCTAAGCATTTCTATTTTTTTTTAAGCACGATGAAATTGCTCATTGAAACAATTTTATGATGCTGCTTTAAATTCCTTGTCCTGTAAATCTAACCTTTGTGTCATTTTGGTATTGCATCTAGTGTTAGTCTTTTTTCATGTAAGTTGAGATGTTCCTGGGTTTTAGTATATGAGTAGTTTTTTAATGGATCTTTAATATTTTGGAATTTTCAATTTATCCCCACAAGAATAAACTCAAGAAAAAAAAAATACTCTAAGACCCATCATAATCAAAGTCGTGAAAATTAGAGACAAAGAACAAAAATCCTAAAAGCAACAAGAGGAAAAACACATTATCTAGGGGAGGAAAACAATTTAAAGAAATTGATTACTTATCTAAGATCATGGAAGCCAGAAGGAAGTGGTGCAACATATTTCAAGTTCTGAAAGAAAAGAACTGTCAGCCCAGAATTCTATATGTAATGAAAATATTCTCATAGTGTTGAGTCTCATAGTGTTAGAGGACAGGATTTTATTTAAATCTTCTGTTTTATCAGGCCTCCTCTAACCCTGAGCTGGTGAGGGAAAGGAGAGCACTACATTTTTATTGCCAGGTGGGTGTGGAAATCCCAGTTCCCAACTTTGTATATGTTGAAATCAGCAGGGGAGGAGATTCTCATTGTAACCTGATGAGGGTAGGTCCTGCAGGTGCGACCCCTTGAGTCAGTTGAGAGACACCAGGCCTTTGAGAACGTAGACTTTATTGCAAGCCGGTCAAGCAAGGAGGTCGGAGACTAAGTCTCAAATCAAGCTCCCCGAGGCTGGGTATTCTAAGACAGTTAAGGTCTGGGATAGGGAATCTACACATAATTCACAAAGTTTTTGGGAATTGGAAATAAGAGAGCAGTCTAAGGAACTAAAGAACATGTATGGGGGTGCAATGGAGGGTGCGATATGGTGGCTGGGGGCATATTTTTTGGGGGGTATGACACATGAAGTTTATCTAACAACAGCTTTGTGGCTTATTGTTCACGTCTGAATAGAGGTGGGAAGCAACCTTGAGCAGGGAAGCAGTAAGACGACCTTGGGCTGTGACATAAAATGTCTTACAGGAACTCACACAGACCCTGGGTGTGATGGGAGGAGTGGGAACAGTTGAACCCTGTAAGTTACATCATTATTGCTGGGTGGAGTGAGAGTCCAAGCCTCTTACTATCCATTGCCATAGAGTCAATTCTGACTCAAAGCGACCCTATAGGACAGACTAAAACTCTCCCATAGGGTTTCCAAGGAGTGGCTGCTGGACTCGAACTGTCAACCTTTTGGTTAGCAGCTGAGCTCTTAAGCACTGGGCCACCAGGGTTCCAGGCTTCTTACTAGGCATCTGGTAATACCATCCTGACTTAGAGAGGGAGAAGGACCTAGTTACCACTTTTTATGTGACATACATTGACAATGTAGTGGGTGTGTGGCATTAATAGTCAGATATGGGAGAAATCTAGGTTTTTTGCTTGGTCTCTACTAACAGTGTGGAGGGGAGGGACTATTTAATGCTTCAAAACCCATCCAAACCCATTGCAGTTGAGTGGATTCCACACATAGGATAGAGTAGAACTGCCCCATAGGGTTTCCAAAGAGCAGCTAGTGGATTCAAACTCCCATCCTTTTGGTTACCAGCTGCAGCTCTTAATCACCGTGCCACCAAGACTCACTTAAAGTGCTGAGTAGGGGTGAAATTCCAGGCTCCTTATCTAGCCTTCGTAGATACCTGGGTGGAAGGGGAGTTAAAACAAGGCAAAGGTGGAAATCTAGGCTTGCCACTGAACCTTTGCTGACAGGGATGGGAATATAGCCACTTTTTTTTTTTTTTTTAAGTTTTGGATGGAGTAGGACAGTTAAACTGTCTAAAAATTTCTGTCTTGGTAGATTGTCTCTTTTTAAGTAATTTTGCTAAGGAGAGTAAGTTTTCCTTGGGGCTTTTTTCTTCTGCACCAGCTGGCATTTCTAGACTGCTGACTTCTCCATTACGCAAAATGGGATATATGAACAAAAAAGAACACCCAGGGAACTTAATGTCTTCTTTTTCCCTGAGCCCCAGGGCCCCTAGCCAGTCTGCCTTCTTCCATTCATCTTTTAGAGTCTTCTTGTGTTTGTCCCAGGTTTTTAGATATAACTACATCTTGCTCATTCTTGATTTTTAGGAATTTTTTTTTTTTTTTTTTGCCTATAAAACACTACTGTTGAGGCCATTTTTCAAACATTAAATATTCAGATAAAATGTCACATCTTCTATTAAGTTTTTTTCCAGCCTTAATCCTACTTTCATAAAGATTTAATTTCTCTCTCTTATGTGTTCAAAAACTATCTTGTAAAACTCTCACTTACAGTGCTTATCCGATTTAAATGCATTAAAATTACATGTCTTCTTTTCCAAAATCTGAGATAGAGAAGGCAGGGAGCATATCCTTAATCTTTACACCGTCATGACTATGCAAATGTCCTCATGTGTGGTAGGATATTGATAAGTATAATTAGGTTGGTTATTAGCAGGACATTGAATCAGTTCATTCAGATTCAAACCTCTGCTAAGAATTTACATTTCTAACAAGTTCCCAGGTGGTACTAATGCTGCTGGTTAGGGAGTCTGGACCAATTCTGAGAACCATAAGTAGAGCAGTGGTTCTCAAAATTTATTATATCTAAGAAATACCTGAGGATCTTGTTAAAGTGTAGGTTCTGATTCAGTGCACCCAGGGTGGTAATGCAGGAAGCTCCTATAAAGGTAGTCAAAGTAGGTATTTTTACTACTATTTACAGGTGAGAAAACTGACAAATTAATAGTAGGTGACTAGGTTTAGAACTCAGGTCTCATGACTCCTAGAACAGGGTTTCTCCTTTATATTACTCCCTAACCAGCTACATTAGCATCAACAGGGAACTTGTTAGAAGTGAAAATTCTCAGCAGCAGAGCCAGAATAAACCAGTTGGAGGCCTTGTTTATTAAAAAATGAGTGATGCCTGTCTGTGTGCCTTTGGAAAAGTTACTCAACCTGTCTGAATCTGAGTCTCCTCAATTATATAAAAATTGAGCTTAAATTGTGAATATTATTAAGATTCTTTCTAAGTCTTGAATGCTATGCTTCTGCCAGTAAATGTAAGAAACACGATCATGTCATGAAAAATAAAATACCATAGATAATAAAGAAGTTATTCTGAGAAGGCTCTACTTAAACATCCTGACACTGCAAAATGATCGTTTTTGAACATGCCTTATTGAGTTGTATTTTTAAATTATTTTGTCATTATTACCTGAATATTTCCCTTGAAAAAACTGGCTTAACACATATTTTAAAATAACCACATATAAGAAAACATCAAATACTTCTTTTATATTCTACAATTAACAACAAAATTATCTCAAAGCTTGACAATAATAAGTTGTATTACATAAAATCTTGTGACAAATTACAATAGCATCTAAGAGAATAAAATATCTAGGAATAAATTTACCCAGGGATGTGGAAGACTTATACATTATAAAACACTGCTGAAATAAACTAAAAAAGGTGGAAAGACGTTCCTTGTTCACGGATTGAAAGATTTAATGTAGTCAAGATTTTAATACTACCAAAAGTAATCTGCAGATACAACACAATCCCAAATAAAATTCCAATAACATTCTGTACAGAAGTGAAAGAGCTAATCCTCAATTTTATATAGAATGACAATAGACCCCAAATGGCCAAAGCAATTTTGAAGAAGAGCAAATTAGAATGCTCACACATCCTTGCTTCAATACATATTATCATATTTTTACTCAAATAACATGCTGTTTCTATGTTTGCTCCCCCATAGCTGTTTTCATAAGTATTACTATGTCATTTTTTTTTTTTTAACATGTGCTGTAAAAAAATTAGCAAAGCGTGCTTATGAAAATACCTCACAGGGGGAAGGCGTGGTTCGTAAACGAAAGTAGAAGTCATGTTATTTGCGTAAAAATACAGTACACACCTACTGTAATCAAAAGAGCCTGGTATTGGTTTATGACAGACAGATAGACCAATAGAATGGAATTGAAAACCCAGAAATAAATCCAAACATCTGTGGTAAATTGATCTTCAACAAGTGTGCCATATCCATTCAATGGGGAGGAAATAGTCTCTTCAACAAATGGTGCTGGCAAAATTGGATTTCCACATACAGAAAAAATGAAACAAGATCCATACCTTATCCCATACATAAAAATTAATTCAAAATGGATCAAGGACCTAATTGTTAAATCTAAAACCATATAGTTCTTGGGAGAAAATACAGAAACAATGGTTTGGGACCTAATTTTTTTCAAGGCTAGATTATCAAACACAAAAGCAAATACACAAGCAACAGAAAATAAAATAAATAAAAGTTAAATGTTTATGTTCATCTAAGACTTTATCAAGAAAGTAAAGAGACAACTTGCAGATTGGGAAAAAAATCTTTGGGAATGACTTAATAGGTAATTGTCTAATATCTATAATATATAGAAAACTTCTGTAACTTTACAACAAAAAGACAAATAACCAAATAAAAAACTGGGCAAAGGACATGAACAGACACTTCATCAAACAGGACTTTCAAATAGACAACAGACACATGAAAAGATGCTCAACATCATTAGCCATCAGAGAAATGCAAATCAAAACCACAGCGAGATACCATTTCACTCCCACTAGGATGGTGTTATTAAAAAAACAAACAAACAAAAATTAAACAAACAAACAAAAATGGAAAATAACAAGTGTTGGAGGAGATGTAGAGAAATTGGAATCCTCATCCATTGCTGTTGGGAATGCAAAATGGTACAGTTGTTGTGGAAAATAGTCCACTGAGTCCTCAAAAAACTAGAGGTAGAGTTGCTGTATCACCGATCAATTCCACTCCTAGATATATACCCTAAGGATCAAATAGAAGTGATACAAACAGACACATGCACCAAAAAGAAAAAACAAAAAACACTGCCATTGAGTCAATTCCAACTCATAACAACCCTATAGGACAGGGTAGAACTGACCTATAGAGTTTCCAAGGAGCGCCTGGTGGATTCGAACTGCCAACTTTTTGGTTAGCAGCCATAGTTCTTAACCACTATGCCACCAGGCTTTGCAACATATGCATCCCTATGTTTATTGAAACATTATACACAATAAAAAAGACGGAAACAATCTAAGTGCCCATTAAGGAATGAATGGAAAAGTAAAATGTGCTACATACATACAATGAAATACTCCTCAGCAACAAAGAAAAATGAGTTTCTGAAACATCTTACAATGCGGATGAACCTGGAGGACATTATGTTGAGTGAACTAAGTCAATCACACACACACAAAAAATATTGTGTGTTTTCACTTTAATGAAATGATGTAAACTGGTAAATATACAGAAACTAATGTTCACTAGTGGTTATCAGGGGTATGGGTAGGGGGAGAGGGAGAAGTACTCCCTAAGTAGTCACTTTTTGTTTATAAAAATGGGAAAGAGATCTTCAGATGATGATACTAATCAGACGTGACCAATCACCTCATGGGTTTAGTTTTCTTCATTTGGGGGCTTAGAGTTGTGGTCTCATGGGACAATCCAGTCAATTGTAATAATATAATATAGTTTGTAAAGTTTATGTTTTACCTTCTAGTACTGTGAGTATTTTCTGGGTTCTTAAAACCTTACAAGTGGCCATCTAAGATACAACTCTTGGTCTTCATTCGTCTGTAACAAAAGAGAAAGAAGGACACCCAAGAGTCAGAGAAGGAACTGGACTAATTGTCTGCATGAACAACTACCTCCTCCATCTTGAGGCCAGAAGAACTAGATGGTCCCCGGCTCCCATTACTGAACATTCTGATCAGGAACATAATAGACAAATCCTGATAAAGGAAGAAAAACGTGGAGCAGAACTTCAAATTCTTAAAGAATCCAGACTTACTGGACCTACTCAGGCTCGAGGAATACCTGAGACTATGGTCCTGATTTGCTCTTTACACCATGAATTGAAACTGTCCTCTGAAGTCATCTTTAAACTAAGTAACAGTTTAGCCCAAAGAGTAAAGATTATCACACTTCAGGATTGTGTTACTTTAAAAAAAAATAATCTTGGGACAAAATAAATTTTTTCTAAATAATCAAAAGCCGTAAGATACCAGTAAAATCTAATTACCAGTAAAATATGGAACTAAGACTCTCACTTCATTTGGGAAATAAGTTCAATTCTTTTTGCAGGAATTAAAAAAGCAATAGAGATTTAATTGATATTTTGTTTACCTTCTATCCTTGTCTATGTATATGCAAGGTGGTGAATATTATTAAACATGAAACATCTTAAGTATTTAAGGACATCATTTTTTAATTTTGTTTATTAGTGTAGTGCCTGGATTTCATGGTAATCATCGAGCATATTAAATAGAAAATCGACAGACAATTTTTTAATAAAAGACACAATATGTTTCAGCTCAATTATATTAAATTTGTTGTACTGTGGTAACTTGAATGTTGCTATGATGCTGGAATCTATGCCACCAGTATTTTAAATACCAGCAGGGTCACCCATGGTGGAAAAGTCTCAGCAGAAATTCAGGACTAAGACAGACTAAGAAAAGCCTGGTGATCTACTTCTAAAAATTAGCTAATGAAAACCTTATGAATCACAACAGAATATTGTCTGATATAATGCTGAAAGATGAGTACTCTAGTTTTGAAGGCATTCAAATGCACAGTGACAGCATCAATGGAATTGAGCATTCCAGTGATCATGATGAGTTCACAGGACAGGGCAACGTTTTGTTCTGTTGTACGTGGGGTCACTACGAGTTGGAGCCAAGTTAATGGCAACTACCTACAAAATATTATGGACAAACTGTAGAATGGGTGAAGTTTAAGAAAAATCTTATGAAAAAAAGTAAATTTGATAAAGTTTATAATAGTTAACATGACATATATGTAAAGTAGGCAAATACTGATCTTATTCTATATTTGTAACAAATAAAATGAATTTCTGTCTTGTAGGAAATATATCCCCATAAGACAGCTATAAGAAATCTTGCTACGGTGAAGGCTATGTTTTTTTTGTTTTTTGTTTTTTTGTTTTTTTCTTTTGCCATTTTAGCAGAAATTAGTAGCCAGCTTGTTCTCCTTCAAAGTGTTGGGTTGTTTAAAAAATTTTAAAGGGAAAAATAAACAATAATAATAAAGGAAAATAGAGAATAAAAGAAGTGAAAGCAAAATAAAACAAAATATGGAAAATCACAATTTCAGAAGAAATACACAGATAACATGTAACATAGCAATATGAATTCAGGACCTATTATAAGACCACTGTGTTGTTGAGCAAGCATTCATATTTTTATCATGAATAAAATTTTGTAATTACTTGGTAATATCATTTTCATGTGCCAATATTAGTTATTGAAAATATTTTAGTTATCTAAGGCTGCTATAACAGAAATAGCACAAGTGGGCAGCTTAACAAACAGAAATTTATTTTCTCACAGTTTAGGAGGCTGGAAGTCTGGATTCAGGTTGCTTGCTCTAGAGGAAGGCTTTCTCTCTCTGTCTGCTCTGGAAGAAGGCCGTTTTGTCTTTTCAGCTTTGACTCCTTGGTTCCTTGGTGATCTTCATGTGGTATGACTTTTATTTCCCCTCCTCCTGCTTGTCTCTGTCTGCTTTGGATGAAGGCCCTTGTGTCTTTTCAGCTTCAATTCCTTGGTTCTTTGGTGATCTTCATGTGGTATGGCTTCTATTACCCCCATTTCTGCTTGCCTCTTTGTCCTAATCTGCTCTTTTTATATTTCAAAGGTAATAGGTTTAAAATACACCCTACACTGATATGGCTTCTTAACGTAACACAGAAAACTCATTCCCAAATGGGATTATAACCACAGGTATAAACCAAAAAAACCAAACCTGTTGCTGTTGAGTTGATTCTGACTCATAGCAACCCCATAGGACAGAGTAGAACTGCCACCATAGGGTTCTGGATTTGAACTGCCAACATTTTGGTTAGCAGCCGAACTCTTAACCACTGCACCACCAGGGTTTCCAAACCACAGGTATAGAGATTAGAATTTACAATGCATATTTTTGATGAATGCAAGTCAATCTGTAACAGTTAATAATCAATAGTTAAATTTTTCTATTTTATTCTTATCATAACACTACTGTGGTGTATTGAAGCCAACTCTAGCGAGAACTGATTGTAAAATGTTCACAAATCATGTAAGCTGGTTACTGACATATTTTTAATGTTTTTCAGCAGGCATGGTCAGATCACTTACACCTTGGAAATTGAAAAGTGTTATAAATAGTTTTCTTCCTGCCTTCCCTTTGCCCTATTTATTTAACAACACACCACTAACTACATGGAATATAAAATGTATTCCAATATGTATTTCATAGCCATCTTTGCAAATAATAAGAATGTTTATATCTGTGTTCATACATATTGGAAGAGTAACCAGTTGTTCAACATTAGGACTCCAACCTTTATGAATAAATGTAAAAGTGCCATACATAGATCTTATGTAGAAAGGCTCTCAGCTACTTCTTAAGTAATATTTGAAAATAAATTTATATTTTAAATAGATTCAAAATAAGAATAATGAGCAATTGTGAGCAAGAAATTCAGTGATTACATACATCTATCTTTCTCTTAAAATCCCTATCATTGGACCTGAAAAACTAAGTAAAACAGAAATCAATGTCAATCCTGGAGCACTAAGCATAAAATGAAGAGATAAAGAACTCAGCCAAGAACCGAATGGAATAAGAAACTGACAGAGAACAGAGAGCAAGGAGAGATACCAGCAGAGGTATCCTATCAGCTAATGTAGCATGGATTCACCCTCTTGGTCTCCTGTTGGAGATCGGCAGACAGGAGTATGGGAAATCAGCCTTATGGAGTACCCAGCAGGAGACAGAGCGATGCTTACTTTCCCACCCTCCATCTTTCTCCCACCTGCTCAACCTCCACACTTACTAGCAGGCTGAGGTCGCTCAGCTGGCTGAGAAGTGTGGGCTCCCACTGCTTGGATTTGCCCCACTGACATCAAAAAGCGGCAGACAGGGAGTACAGGAAAGCAGCTTCACAGAGCTCCCAACAGGAGACAGAGCACACAGTAACCAGCAATACACGCTTTCCCACCCCCCACCTGCTTCCTGCCAGCCACAGTCTCTTGGCCAGAAGGCACTGGCTCCAGCTCTGTGCCGCTTAGATTCGCCCCACCCACACTGGCTGGCTGTCTCAGTTCCATTTCTTTGTCACTGGTGTTCCTTTTCTCTGCTTTTTTTGGTTTAGTCCCTGCCTCTCACCTCCTCCCTCTCCTTTCTCTCAGGCACCCAGCTCTGTGTGCCATCTTCGCTTCTTCTTGAAAGGCTGTGAAGTGCTGCTTGGATGCGGAACTGTTTCCCCACTCCACGCCACCATATTGGTGGAATCCCTGGGGACTTTTTTTATTTTTTGTTTGTTTTTGATTTGTTTTGTTCTTTTTCTTTCCATGACTTGGGATCCCCTTCTAGCTAGAATGTACTTAGCAGCTTGGGAGTCACTTCCGCGATCTGTGTAGTCAGGCTGGTGGAATTGCTGGGGGTATTTTCCTTCATTACTCAGTTTCTCATCTCGCTATACTTCTTCTCATCTCTCTATACCTTCTTTTCCTGTCTCATGAATATCTGATGCTGTATGCCATCTCAGCCCCTTCTACCCAGGCTGTACTGTGTAGCCAGAGAGCAGCTTCCCAGGTCTGAGCAGTCACAGTAGTGGGATCCCTGATGGTTTTTCTTTTTAAATTTTTTTCTTCTTTCTTTCTCTATTTTTTCTTTTTGTTTTTCTCCATTTCTCGGTATCTGGTCTCTCCATTCCGATGGAAAGCTTCCTTAGCACACTTTGTTTTGTTTTGGCCCCTGTTTCTCTGTCCTCTCTATCTTCTTTTCTATACCCATCTTAGCTCCACACATCACAACCTCCCTCCTCCTGGCTGCCTAGCTGCACTGTGCGCTGAACGTCTCACCTCCGAACAGATCAGGCACGGTCTGACGGAACTTGCCCTGCACTGACTCCTGGCCTACCCTGTCGGCCCCAGTACATGCCACAAACAACCTATACCAGCTCCTTCCCTTCAGCTGAACCTGCCATGTTACACCATAGCTGAGCGACCGGTCCTGCCCATTGTACAAGGAGGTGAAAAGTATTGTGCCCATATATGAGCAAACAACAAAGAATGCACAGCCCACCTGCTCAGACATAACCAAATAAAACAAAAAAGCAGGATGAAATAAACAAATCTACAATCAATAAACAAAGAAAATAACCACTGACTAGAATGTCCCTAAGACAGCAGAAAGTATCAAAGCATATATAAAAAAAAAGAACAGGACAGGATGGTTCCAGTAGATATCCAAAATAAAACACCAGATGACTTACCAGTAAAAGAAAAGGGACTAGAAACACCTGATAGTGAATTCAAATCTCTAATATTCAGAACCATCTAAGAATTAAAGCAAAAAGCTGACAAAAATGAGGAAAAAACAGACAAATTCATGGAAAAGACAGATAAATTAATGGAAAATACAGACAAAAAAATGGAAGAATTCAGGAAAATAATACAGGAACAAAATGCCAAAATAAGCTCACAACTAGAAATCATACAAAAACAACAATTAGAAATCCAAAAGATAAACAACAAGATTTCAGAAATAGACAGTGTAATAGAAGGGTTGAGGGGCAGGTTTGAAACAATAGAAGACAGGATCAGCAAAATTGAAGGCAAACACTTGGATACAACTTGCAGGAAAAATCAGAAAAAAGAACAAGGAAAAATGAAGAAACCCTGAGAACTATGTGGGATACAATCAAAACCAAAAATCTGTGAGTGACTGGAGTTACAGAATGGCAGGGAAAATGGAAAAGACACAGAGAAACGTTGAAGAATTGCTGACAGAAAACTCCCCTAATACCATGAAAGATGAAAAGCTGACCATCCAAGAAGCTTAATGAACCCCAAAAGAAAATCAACAAGTCATATCATAATCACACTCACTAAAACCAAAGACAAAGAAAGAATCCTGAGAGCAGCTCGAGAAAAATGAAATAGCACATATAGAGGGGAAACAATAAGACTAAGCTCTGATTATTTGGCAGAAACCATGCAGGCAAGAGGCAATGGGATGACATACATAAAATTTTGAAAGAAAAAAAATTACCAACCAAGAATAATATATCCTGCAAAACCCTCATTCAAATAATGGTGAAATTAGGACATTTCCAGATAAACAGAAATTAAGGGAATTGTAAAAACCAAACCAAAATTACAAGAATTATTAAAGAGAGTCCTTTTGCCTGAGAACAAACAACATGTTACCACAACCTGATTCTAGGACACAAGATCGTACCATCCAGCTACCAGTCCAGGAAATGAATTCTAAAGGACTGTCAAAAACAAAAAGAATTACAACAGGGAACTATAGAGGTTAATTTGTAAATGACAACAACATCAGAACAGTAAAAGAGGGAAAAAACGGTGTAGGTACAGAAATTTCCAGTGGAGAGGAAGGCAAGGTGCTACCAAGTATAATAGACTGTTTCAAACCTAGGAAGATAAAAGTAAATTTCAAGGTAACCACAAAGAAAGTTAACAAACCAACTCATCAAAATAAAGAAGAAAAACACAAAATCTCAGTAAAAATAAAACCTACAGAAACAAAAGAAATGAAAAAAATCCACGAGAAAAAGGAATTCAGCACAGGAGACTAAGAGGAACAAAGAAAACGTCAACACCACACAAAAAGCACTACAAAATTACAGGAATAAGCTCACACATATCAATAATCACACTGAAAGTACATGGCCTAAAAGTACCGTTAAAGACACAGAGAATGACAGAATGGATTAAAAAACAGGATCCATCAATATGCTGTATACAAAAGACACACCTTACAAAGAAGCAAATTTATTAAAAAATCAAAGGATGCAAGAAAACATATCAAGCAAATAGCTATCAAAAAAGAGCAGGAGGAGCAATATTAATCTCAGATAAAATAGACTTTAAAACAAAATCCACCATAAAATACGAAGAAAGTCACTATATAATGATTAAAGGGACGATTCATAATGGAGACATAATCATAATAAATGTCTATGCACCCAATGACAGGGCTTTAAAATACATAAACTCTAACAGCACTGAAAAGAGAAATTGACAGTTCCACAATAATAGTAGGAGACTTCAATACATTACTCTAGGTAAAGGACAGAACATCTAGTAAGTAACACAACAAAGATACAGAAGACCTAAAGGGTACAATCAGTCAACTTGACCTCATAGACACAAAAGAACACTTTTCCATTGCACATGGAACATTCTTCACAATAGACCACATCTTAGGCCACAGAGCAACCCTAAACAAAATCCAAAACACTGAAATAATACAAAGTATCTTCTCTGATCACAACGCCATCAAAGTAGAAATTAACAACAGGAAGAGCAAGGAAAAAATATCAATTACATGGAAACTGAATAACACCCTGTTTACAAACCACTGGGTAATAGAAGAAATCAGAGATGGAATCAAAAAATTCTTAGAATCAAATGAGAAGGAAAATACATCATACCAAAACCTTTGGGACACAGCAAAGACAATCCTCAGAGATCAACTTATAGCAAGAGATGCACACATCAAAATAGAAGAAAGGGACATAATCAAAACATTAGCTACACAACTCGAACAAATAGAGAACAGCAAAAAAGCCCACAGCCACCAGAAGAAAGGAAATAATAAAGATCAGAGCAGAAATAAATGAAGTAGAGAACAGAAAAACAATAGAAAGAGTCAATAAAACCACAAGTTGGTTCTTTGAAAAGATCAACAAAATCAACAAACCACTGTCCATGTTGACAAAACAAAAACAGGAGAAGGCACAAATAATCCAAATGAGAAATGAAATGGGGGACATTACAACAGACCCAACTGAAATAAAAAGGATTATAATAGAATATTATGAAAAACTATATTCCAACAAATCTGAAAACGTAAAGGAAATGGATAAATTTATAGAAACACACTACCTATCCAAACTAACACAAAGTGATGTTGAAAATCTAAAGAGACCCATAACAAGAGAAGAGATTGAAAAGCTAATTAAAAAACTCCCAACCAAAAAAAACCCTGGCCCAGATGGTTTTACCGGAGAATTCTACCAAATATTTAGAAAAGAACTTACACCAGTAGTACTCAAACTATTTCAGAACATAGAAAAGCAAGTGATACGAATTCATTCTATGAAGCCAACATAACCCTGATACCGAAACGAGGCAAAGATGCCACAAAATGAAAATTACAGACCAATATCTGTTTTGAATATAGATGCAAAAATTCTCAACAAAATTCTAGCTAATAGAATTCAGCACCATATCAAAAAAATAATGTACAAAGATCAAGTAGGATTCATACCAGGTATGCAAGTATAGGTCATCATTAGAAAATCAATCAACACAGTAAACCATATAAATAAAAGGAAAGAAAAGGATCACATGATCATCTCAATTGATGCAGAAAAGGCATTTGACAAAGTAAACACCCATTCCTGATAAAAACTCTCAATAAAATAGGTATACAAGGGAAATTTCTCAACATAATGAAGAGCATCTATGCAAAACCAATGGCCAACATCATTCTTAATGGAGAGAGGCTGAAAACATTCCCCTTGAGAACAGGAACAAGACAAGGGTGCCCTCTGTCACCACTTTTAATTAACATTGTGCTATAAGTCCTAGCTAGAACAATAAGGCAAGAAAAAGAAATAAAGGGCAGCCTAATTGGTAATGAAGAAGTAAAACTGTCCCTATTTGTGAATGATATGATACTATACATAGAAAACCCAAAAAACTCCAAGAGAAAACTACTGGAACTAATAGATTCAGCAGAGCAGCGGGATACAAGATAAATATACAAAAATCGGTTGGATTCCTATACACCAATAAAGAGAACAATGAGAAAGAAATCAGGAAAACAATACTATTTGTAATAAACCCTAAAAGATAAAATATTTAGCAATAAATCTAACCAGAGTTTTAAAAGACCTGTACAAAGAAAACTACAAAACACTACTGCAAGAAACCAAAAGAGATCTACATTAATGGAAAAACATACTATGCTCATGGATAGGTAGACTCAGCATTGTGAAAATGACAATTCTACCAAAAGCAATTTAAAAATACAATGTAATCCTGATCCAAACACCAACAACATTGTTTAAAAGAGATGGAAAAACTAATCATTAACTTTATATGGAAAGGGAAGAAGTCCCAGATACGTAAAGCATTATTGAAGAGGAAGAACAAAGTAGGAGGCCTCACACTACCTGACCTCAGAATCTACTATACATCTACGGTAGTCAAAACTGCTTGGTACTGGTACAAGGACAGACACATTGACCAACGGAACAGAATTGAGAACCCAGATATAAATCCATCTACCTACAGTCACCTGATCTTTGACAAGGAGCCGAAGTCCATCAAATGGGGAAAAGACATTCTTTCTAAGAAATGGTGCTGACAAAACTGGATGTCCATCTGCAAGGAAATGAAATGTGACCCATACCTCACACCATACACAAAAACTAATTCAAAATGGATCAAGGACCTAAATATAAAGCTAGAAAATATGAAGTTCATAGAAGAAAAAATAGGTTCAATGCTAGAGTCTGTAATACACGGCATTAACAGAATACAAACTATAACTAACACACAAACTCCAGAAGATAAACTAGATAACTGGGCTCTTCTAAAAATTAAATGCTTGTGCTCATCAAAAGACTTCACCAAGAGAATAAAAAAGACAACCTACAGACTGGAAAAATTTTTGGCTATTACAAATCCGACAAAGGTCTAATCTGTAAGATCTACAGGAACATCCAGCACTTCTACAACAAAAAGACAAATAATCCAATTAAAAAATGGGCAAAGGAAATGAACAGACACTTCACCAAAGAAGATATTCAAACAGCTAACAGACGCATGAGGAAATGCTCTCAATAACTAGCCATTAGAGAAATGCAAAGCAAAACCACAATGAGATACCAACTCACCTTGGCATTACTGGCACAAATCCAAAAATAAAAACCAGAAAATGACAAATGTTGGAGAGGCTGCTGAGAGATCGGAACTCTTAAGCACTGCTGGTGGGAATTCAAAATGATACAACCATTTTAGAAAATGATATGGTGCTTCTTCAGAAAGCTAGAAATAGAAATATCATATGATCCAGCAATCCCACTCCTAGGAATATATCCTAGAGAAATAAGAGTCATCACATGAATAGACATATGCACACCCATGTTCATGGCAGCATTGTTCACAATAGCAAAAAGATGGAAACAGCCTAGATGCCCATCAGCAGATGAATGGAAAAACAAACTATGGTATATACACACAATGGAGTATTATGAAACAGTGAAGAACAATGATGAATCTGCAAAGCGTCTCATAACATGGATGAATCTGGAGGGCATTATGTTGAGTGAAATAAATTAATTACAAAAGGACAAATATTGTATGAGACCATTACTGTAAAAACTCATGGAAAGGTTTATACACAAAAAGAAACAATCTTTGATGGTTACAAGGAAGGGGAGGAGTGAGGATGGAAAACCACTAAATAAGACAATAGATAAGTTGTACCTGTGGTGAAGGGTAAGACAGTACACAATACTGGGGAAGCCAGCACAGCTTGTACAAGGCAAGGTCATGGAAGCGCCAAAACTTCCAAACTCCCTGAGGGAACTAATTGCTGGGCTGAGGGCTGTGGGGACTGTGGTCTCGGGGAACATCTAGCTCAACTGGCATAACATAGTTTATAAAGAAAATGTTCTACATTCTACTTTGGTGAGTAGCGTTTGGGGTCTTAAAAACCTGTGAGCAGCCATCTGAGATACTCCACTGGTCTCACCCATTCGGGAGCAAGGGAGAATGAAGAAAACTAAAGATAAAAGGGAAAGATTAGTTCAAAGGACTAATGGACCACAACTACCACAGCCTCCACCAGAATGAGTCCAGTACAACAAGATGGTGCCCAGCTATCACCACTGACTGCTCTGACAGGGATCACAATAGAGGGTACCAGACAGAGCTAGAGAAAAATGTAGAACAAAACTCTAACTCACAGAAAATTAAGCACCAGACTTACTGGCCTGACAGAAACTGGAGAAACCCTGAGAGTATGGCCCCCGGACACCCTTTTAGCTTACTAATGAAGTCACTCTGGAGGTTCACCCTTCGGCCAAAGATTAGACAGGCTCATAAAACAAAATGAGACTAAAGGAGCACATCAATGCAGGGGCAAGGAGAGGAAGGCAGGAGGGGACAGGAAGGCTGGTAATAGGGAATGCAAGGTCAAGAAGGGGAGCATGTTGACATGTTGTGGGGTTGTTAACCAATGTCATAAAACAATATGTGTACTGTTTAATGAAAAGCCAGTTTGTTCTGTAAACCTTCATCTAAAGTACAATTTAAAAAAAAAAAGTGATTGGTTTAAGAAAAAAAAAAAATCTCTTTCATTTATTTTTCTACTTGTTAGTTGCTGTGGAGTTGATTCTGACTTATGGTAACACCATGTGTGCAGATTAGAACTGCTTTATTGAATTTTCAAGGCTGTGACCTTTCAAAGGCAGATTGCCAAGCCTGTTTCACAAGGCGCCTGTGGGTGAGTTTGAACCATCAACCTTTGGCTACAAGTTACGTGCTTAACAGTTTGCTCTACCTAGGGATTTCTTTTTTTTTTTTTTCTTTTTAAACAAATTAAAATTTATGCATAGTTATACAGGTCAATTTCCTACATTCAATACATTTCTTTCCTTTAAAATCCATCTACATATTTTTACTGTGTAAAATTCATAGTCTGCTTTAACTAGAGGTATTCTGGGTTTTGTACTTCTGTTTTAAGTGTTATGGTCATAATTATTCCATTATTTTAGATCTTAAATAATGAGAACTTACAGTCTTTGTTATCTTTGTGCAAATAGTCACTGAGAGTTTATAAAGGCGTCAACTCCCAATTAATTACTTAAGAATCTGTCATATTTGTCAAAAAAATACTTTTTTTTTGGTCAAACAATATGTAGTTGGTGTTGTTAGTTTCTTAGAAATGATAGTTAACATTACGTATTTTTTAGAAAGTGTATAAGCACAATAGCTTGATCTTCTAAGAGAAACTGATTGAATATAGACAGATTGCAAGTCAAAACTAATCACATGGTTAATATTTATAAACACAGTAATGAAAAAATCTCTTTCTCAGCAATGAATGAATCTTTTTCTATTTAAATCCTTGTCAGTGAAACTTTTATTTCCTTTCTTTTGTTGGCAAGTATATATTCAGTTTTTATTTGTACAGTTTAGACTTTCTGAGTTAGAAGTTATGTTGTGGATGTTGTGTGCAAAGATAAATTCGTGTGTATTTCAATTATTTTTAATCCATCACACTTAGTAATAAACCAAAATATGAATATATTTTATTAATTATTGGCTTTCTGGTTTGTATTTTTGCATCAAAAAAATTTTTAACTAAAATATGTGTGCCTTCTCTAATGTTTAAATTAAATTCCATGTAGATTGAGCATTATATGATGAAGGGAGAAGAAAAAGCTCCTGCTTCAATGACCATCTGCTCATAAATTTTTTTTCTGTGGGTGTGTTCTTGTGTTCCCCTGTAAAAGAGAGAGGAGTATATGTGTCTACCCTTTTGTCAATAACTCAAACTTTGATATAAATAAAATGTATAGAACCATATAGTTGAAAGAATTTCTATCATGGCAATTTATAAAATTATTATTATTTTTAAAGAATGTATGCTACCATACCTAGGAAATCAACAGAAATAAAGAAGTAGATAAGAATGTATTGAAGAAAAAATGGCACATTTTATTTCTCAAACTTTATTGTGCAAAGGTGGTCCAGTAGCCTCTTATAATATATTCACTGTCTGGTCTTAAATTCACAGATGTTCAGTTTCAACTTTGAACTATTTCTCCCTTGTAATTCATCCCAATTTTCATTGGCTATAATGTTATCAATTTCACAGATTTTAGAAATCCACTTTTAACTTTTAACTTCTAACTTTTAAATGGTGTGTTTGTCAGCATTTAATAGCTAGGTCCGTCACTTCCTTGACTTTCTAACTGATGCTTTTAACAGTGAAGCGCTCTTAATGTCTGTTTAATACGACTATTAACTTTACTGAATTCCAAAAGAACAACAGATGTTACTTACAAGTGTTAAAGATTTTTACCTCAGAGAAAAGGTAAAAATATTTTTTAAAGTGTAAGTTTTTCATTCAGAATGCCTCAATATTAATTGTGCTGTAATAAAATGATTTTTAGTGGATTAGTCTTGCCTAGGAAACTGATAAACTATTCCTCAATATCCGTAATCTGTATGTGACAAATAGGATGTCGCCTATAAGAAATGTGTTCTTATTATAACACAATCTATTCTCGACAGTTTTATTTGAAGAACTTGATCGTAAGAGGTCCGTTGGCCTCTGAAATGGATACAATTTGCTTTCAATCTAGTGTTTTGCCTCTATGAACATCACAGTGATGCTTAATAGTGCAATACAGGAAGGGGAAGGGACAAAAAGCATTAGCAGCTGGATTTTTAAGCTATTAACTCTGTTCACATTTTCTAGGGTATAATAAAACCGGCTATACCTAGCAACTAATGAGTTGCCGTCTAGTCGATTCTGACTCATGGTGACCCCATGTGTGTCAGAGTAGACCTGTGCTCCGTAGGGTTTTCACTGGCTAATTTTTCTAAAGTAGATGGCCAGACTTTTTTCTGATATGCCTTTCCATAGACCTGAACCAAACTTTTCGTTAGCAGTGAGCAGGTTAGCCATTTGCACCACCCAGCTTCTCCAAGGCATAATTAGGGTTTGGCAGATAGAATTTAGTAAATCTGTTATACACAGACTTACATGTGTTTAGAAAAACATATCATCAAAATTGAAAACTTTCCATTCAGCAACAAAGACTTCATAATCAACCATCTCAGTTTCACATGACTAAACAAGTATATTCAATGGCTATAGAAGAATGATGTTAATAAAACTTCAGTGTATAAATATCAATAATACAACAGCAAAACTTCAATGATTTAAAATAATAAACCAAAAATTAGTTTAAGCCTTACAACAATTTATAAAATTATTATTATTATTATTTTTAAAGACACTATACTACCATGGAGCCCTGGTGGTGTAGTGGTTAAGAGCTCGGTGGCTAACCAAAAGGTTCACAGTTCGAACCCACCAGCCACTCCCTGGAAACCCTATGGGGCAGTTCTACTCTGTCCTATGCAGTTGCTATGAGTCGGAATCGACTCGACAGCAACAGGTTTGGTTTTTGGTGTGCTAACATACCTAGGAGATTAATAGGAAAAAAGAAGCACATAGATCTAAATCTAGATCTGAATTCCATCATCTCCCTCTCTAAGTACGCATTCCACAGCCTTATCCCTTTCCTCTATCTAGCTGAAAGCTCAAGAAATCTGGTTGAGGCTTAGCATTCCTCTTGAGTAGATTCAGGTGATATTCATCAAGATAAAGGTAAATACTATGGCTAGATGAGAAATTTTTACAACCCCAGCATTCTCAATGTATAATGAAAATGAAAATTTATATTTAGAGAGGTTTAGATGAGGAACAACAGAAAGTGTGTCCCATGTTAATAGAACACACTCCATTCTGTTAGAGACTAAAGAACAAAATGGATTCACTTTTCTGGTAATCAAATGTGTTCCTTCATCAGGCTGTGTATTTTTTCCTCATTTCTGAACAATGGGAATATCCTCCATGCCTATCATTCTTTTTGCCCACCTCTGAAAGGTCTATGCAGAAAGATTGCTCTTTTAGTGTTTATGAGGGATTAGATAACTCATTAGTGATATAGCTTTCATAAACTAATTTGTTAGACCTGGGTTTTTTGTACATAATACCCTGTTAAGATCAAAAACCAAAGAAAAACCAAACCTGTTGCCATTGAGTTGATTCTGACTCATAGTGACCCTATAGACCAAATAGACCTTAATTTGATTTGATTTCTAGGTACTTTGCTTGATCATAACAAAACCCAGAAATAATTTAAAGGTCTTAGAATTTGAGAATTATCCATTCCATTCTGTCTCTTTGCCCATCTTTCAACTCCCAGCTTTACATACTCTCTATTGCATGCTTGTCATGGCAATGTAAATCTGTAAGCTGGCATGGTGAGCAGAACTTATTTGCCTTGGGCTAAGGTTCCATCTTTATATAAGGCATTTTACAATAGACAGAAAAACTGCTCTCCTTGAGTAGGGATATCTGACAAAATAATAAGTGACATGTTGATTCAGACTTTGCCTATTTGGCTACTTTAGAGCCTCATTTTTACGTTCGTATGTATGTTTCATTTATCTGTCTTTGCTCTCAGTAGCCATAGTGCAGGGACAACAATGAACCATAAGCTTCTTGATTGTGACCCTCAGCGGGTTTGGACCACTGGTCTTAAGTCACAAAGTATGTCTCTTCACCATGCTGTCTTCTTTTAAATGGCCAACTCATACTGAGCCTTCCTTTTTCCGTAAGACACCACTTAAGATAGTAAGGTTGCTGAAATTCTCCAATATTTTCTTCATATTCAACAAAGCCTTTATATTGCCAGCTGGGTGGATATAAGGCCTAAGTCCAGAGACAGAGCAGGTAACAATTTAACCAGTTGCATCAATACTGAATACAAAGATCAATTTCTTAGAAAGGAATATGAGAATCTCATGATCCCTTTTGTATAGGTGACAGAACTATACTTATAATCTGTCACTTGAAACAGCATTTGTTAGTGTACCAGCTAGTTAGTAACGTATTCTTTGTTCTGTTAGTGAAAGAAAATGAATTCAAGCTATTTTATTCAGGAAATAGAATTTATTGTCCCATATAACTGTAAGAAGTCCACACCTGGTTACATGCATGACTACATTCAAGGACACAAACGTGACACTCTGGTTTGTTAATTTCTTTCTCTCAGTCTCCTCGCTCACCTTTTCTGTAAGTCTCTATCTCTGCCATGGCAGGTATCTTTTCTCTATGTGACAAGGTTGTTGGCCACTGATAGCCCCTTAATGTGGTAGATACAGTTCCCAAAAAGGTGAGATTCTTGGCAAAACAGATCTACTAATGGTATCTAATAGAACTAATGGTATCTAATAGAACTAACTGAGAAATCAAAAACTAAATTTTTCATCATAATTCAAATTATCACATTACAATCATGAATTTCTTATCTACGATTCTTCTTCTTCTTTGTATAGTGAATATTGTCTAAAAACATTTTATACAAAAGATATTCCAAAAATATGTTCAATATTTTAAATGATTTTTAGATTTTTTTTTTTTTTTGCTGCTAAGCAGGTGCCTGGTATCTATTTATATATAAACTACACCTTTGTAACAGTATGCGCTTCGATGATAACCAACAGTTTAGACGTTACAGTCCACCCAGACATGCCACAGATGAAAGGCCTGGCAATCTATTAAAAAGAAAAAATCAGCTACTGAAACCCTCTAGAGCACAGTTCTACTTGGACCCACATGGAGTCACAATGAGTCAGAATTGACTCAATGGCAACTGGTTCTTTAATATATATATATATATATATATATATATATATAATTGTTCTTTAGATGAAGGTTTACAGAACAGTTTCTCATTAAACAGTTGGTACACATATTGTTTTATGACAGTGGTTAACAACCCCACAATATGTCAATACTTTCCCTTCTCAACCTTCAGTTCTCTATTACCAGCTTTCCTGTCCCCTTCTGCCTTCTAGTCCTTGTCCCTGGACTGTTGTGCCCCATTAGTCTTGCTATGTTTTATGGGGCTGTCTAATCTTTGGTTGAATGGTGAACCTCAAGATTGACTTCATTACTGAGCTGAAAGGGTGTCTGAGGGCCATACTCTCGGGGTTTCTGCAGTCTCTGTCAAGCCAGTAAGTCTGGTCTTTTTTTGTGAGTTAGAATTTTGTTCTACGTTTTTCTCTAGCTCTGTCCAGGCAGGACCCTCTGCTGTGATCCCTGTCAGAGCAGTCAGTGGTGGTAGCTGGGTATCAACAAGTTGTACTGGACTCATTTTGGTGGAGGCCGTGGTAGTTGTGGTCCACTAGTCCTTTGGACTAGTCTTTCACTTGTATCTTGTTTTCTTCATCCTCTCTTGCTCCCAAAGGGGTGAGACCAGTAGAGTATCTTAGATGGCTGCTCACAGGTTTTTTAAGACCCCAGACGCTACTCACCAAGGTAGAATGTAGAACATTTTCTTTATAAACTATGTTATACCAATTGAGTTAGATGTTCCCTAAGTCCATGGTCCCCACAGCCCTTCACCCAGCAATTTGGTCCCTCAGGGAGTTTGGCTGTGTCTATAGAACTTCCATTACCCTTGCAACTGGTTCTTTAGCAGTAAGCAAAGCTCCAATGTTTCTTCTAAATAAATGAAAACAAACTTTGTAATTGTCTTTTAAAAGTATTTTCTATTAGTCAAATATTCATATGTGTAGATATTCTTTGAAATACTAATGAGAAAGTACATTTTTCAAAATCCACTAAAGTATATTCAAAGTTAGGAGAAAAAATAACACTTGTGTAAACTTCTCATGCTGACAGAATATGAAGATAAACATTTTATCCATGAAAATAACTCATTGAAACTAGCAGCCTTGCAGATGAACTGATATTTTGGAGAATTGTACTAATGTTGTTTTCTGAACATTGTATTTCTGATTAAAGTTAGAATAGATGGAAAACAATGTATTTAGTACCATTTATTTCAACACATACTTCATTGCATGGAAAGCTTTAATAAATTTATTGTCATAAGCTATTTGTTTACAAAAAGCATCACTTTTTGAATGCAGTAAATTTGTTCTTTTGAAAGTTAGAGCACCCACATGTGACTATGGTCTCATCAATGACTATACAGAGAAAGAATGGTCATTTGGCAAAGTGTCCATGTAGAATAGATATGCCAGCATTTACAGCTGAATCCAAATGTTCAACAGATGGCCAGCTGAATAAAGTACAGCTGGAGCTGAAATATTGTTTTAGAGGGAAAAAAGTATATGTTGCAGAGAAAGTGATAATGCAAAAGAGGAATATTAATAAGATCTTGAAACAGTAGTGAAACAAGGTCAGTCTAAGTTATATTATTAAAATCTCATGCTGAGAAAGATAATGGGACCTTACTAGACTAATTTCAGCTTTAATTTATGGCAAGAGCTTTGGGCCAAAGTATGACGTTATAATAAATACTATTTTTTGCTCTAAGGTAGATTTAGTTTGGTATTAACAGTAACTTGTTTCATAATAAATCTGTGTGAATATTTGACTTTAATGCATGCATTCATATAAACCCAAGCCATCACACCACGCTATTTTCATTCACTTATTCTGTGATAGTGCTGCATGTAAAATTAGATTCATGTTTTTCAGAAAACTGATTTGCTACAAATTTTAAATACTTCAGCAACTTACAAATATTATCAGAGCTTACGTAAATTATTTACTGAAGATTAGCACTCTGCTTCCATGTTTGTGTTACGATTTTCATTCCTTAGCTGGGATTTCCTGAAAATTTTGTCTCTACCGTTACAGAGGAGAGAAGCACCATCTCTAATATAACCATTACTGTAACAAGGAAAACTTGAAGCCCAGTTATGATGCTTGACATGATTACAAGCCAAATGACAAATTGTGTGAAGTTGTCTCTGAATAGTACTAATCTTTTAGGATTTCACTTTCTTATATTTACTCAGAATCATTCATGAACATACAGATGTTAACATTGAGTTTTATAATTATGTCCTCAAGTTAAGTGCAATTAAAGCTAATCTAACAAATTTTAGCCAAAGCACCATATTAAAAGGAGCCAATAATAAGATTAATGTATTAATTTCTAGACTACTTTCTTTCCCAATGATTCACACATTTGTGTGTAGTGAAATTAAACAGATACATGGTTGAAATGACCAAAGCAAAAGGCTTCTAACAATTCTGATGTTATGTTACAATTAAACAGATTACTGAAGTCAGTCCTTCAAACATGGTCAGCCTTGCGCAAAATACTAATGCTCAGCATTGTATAAAATATTAAGCACTCGTGCTTAACATTAAAATATTAAGCACATGGGCTCAAAGTCGTCTCAGATAGGCAATATAGCATAGTGGTTTAGAGCACAGTTCCTGAGGGTAGAAAGATTCCCAAATCTACCACTTTCCATATAGTATTACCTTTGGTAGCTCACGCAAGCACTCTGTATCTCAGTTTCTTCAGCTATGGCATGTAATCACTTCTACTGTTATTCTGAGGAAAACAGCTCAGACCAACTTACCTGATTAACAAAAGAGTTGGTTCATATAACTGTAAATGTCTAGAACTACATGGTGAAAAATTGAAATTGTTGGTGATTTTATTCTACTTAGGTCAACAATCAATGTCCATAGACACAGCTGTTGAAAAATCTAACGACTTATTTCTTTGGGCAAATCTGTTGCAAAAGACCTTTTTAAAGTTTTAAAAACAAAAATGTGGAGTTTGATGACTAAGGTGTGCCTGATTCCCTTCCCCCTCCCCCACAAAAAAACCAAAACAAAATTAAACCTGTTGCCATCTAAACGATTCTGACTCATAGAGACCCTAAAGGACAGGGTAGAACTGCCCCATAGGTATTCCAAGGAACAGCTGGTGGATTCCAACTGCTGACCTTTTTGGTTAGCAGCTGAGCCCTTAACCATTGTGCCACCAGGTCTCCAAGTTGTTCCTTAATACATGTGAATTCTTTAGCTCAGTTTGTGAAACTTAGTACATTTATTAAGCACTAAATAATGTAGTGTGATAATCTTAAAAAATAGAACTAAGACCATTCAAAACTATGTATTGTTTTCCCATGAAAGTAATATATATTTATGATGTATTTTACTAGGTAATTTAAAAACTAATTGTTTTTAATATCTATAACTTAAAATGGAATTCCTAGGTGGTGCAAAAAATTATGTGCTCAGCTACTAGCCTCAGAAGACAAGCCTGGCTATCTACTTCTGAAAGGTCACAGTCTGGAAAACTCTATGGACCTCAGTTCTTCTCTGACATACATGACGTCATCACGAGTGGGAATCAACTAACAACAACATACCTTGAAATATTGTTATTAAAGTCTGAAAGAAGTAGACTGCATCTGTTTTAGAATCAGACCTCAACAGGAATGCAAAGTGAGATAAAGTTCTTTAATTAATTTTTAAAAATAAAACAAAAATAAACCTGTATTCATGATTACCCTGGGCATCTTTTATAAACTCTCACCACAATTCAAATAAAGATTATATTCTTTTAATTATTAACATTTAAAAAGATTTCCATAAGAATATTATGCTGAATGTGCAATTAGATTAAAAATTATGAAATTAGATTAAATTTAAAAAAAATACAGTGATTAATTAGCCATTGATAAAATATGCTCATGCCCAAAACCACACATATTATGCACATGTGAGCAAAAATACAGAAAAATACCAGGCAGATGGGCAATATAAATCTTCCTCTCCTTGCCTTTCAATTGTGATTTAAGAACCATAGAGATATTTACATATTTCAACAGCAAAAGCAAAAATAAGAGATGGTTTTCATGTTTTTTCTTTCTGCTTTTGTCTATAAAAAGTATCCTATTTAATAAAAGTAGTTATTCCTCTCCTAAAAATGTAAAATCATATGAGAGATCACCTAAATTTGAAATTTATAGAAAATACTTTCTTGTTTACGAGGAAATAGTAAGTAGATTGTTCCCATTACAAGTCTGTTTTCCACCTCACTTCTATGTAAATGAAAGGAGAATTAAAGTGAAGAATGTCTGCAATAGTTTTGAGAGAAGAGAGTAAGGAAAGAAATACAATTTATTTAATTATTTATTAATTTTTTATTGTACTTCAGGTGAAGGCTTACAGAACAAATAGCTTCTCATGAAACAGTAGTACACATATTGTTTTACGACATTGGTTAACAACCCCACAACATGTCAACCCTCTAACTTATCAACGTTTTTTTTTTTTTGGTGAAAATACACGTAGCCAAAGATACATCATTTCAAAAATTTCTACATGCACAGTTCAGTGACATTGACTACGCT
>NW_004443949.1:30727662-30743296 GCF_000243295.1 Trichechus manatus latirostris
AGAGTTTTGCAGGATATATTATTCTTGGCTGGCAATTTTTTTCTTTGAAGATTTTTTATATGTCATCCCATTGCCTTCTTGCCTGCATGGTTTCTGCCGAATAATCTGAGCTTAGTCTTATTGTTTCTCCTCTGTATGTGACTGCCTGTTTTTCTCGAGTTGCTCTCAGGATTCTTTGTTTGTCTTTGGTTTTGGCGAGTGTGATTATGATACGCATTAGTGATTTTCTTTTGGGGTGTCTTGTATATGGGGTTCATTGAGCTTCTTGGATGGCCAGCTTTTCATCTTTCATGATATTGGAGAAGTTTTCAGTCAGCAGTTCTTCAATGATCCTCTCTGTGTTTTCTGTTTTCTCCCCATTCTGGAATTCCAATCACTCGCAAATTTTTGCGTTTGATTGTATCTCACATAACTCTCAGGGTGTCTTCATTTGTCATTGTTCTTTTTTCTGAGTTTTCCTGAAACAGAGTTGTATCCATGTGTTTGTCTTCAATTCCACTGGTCTTATCTTCCACCATTTCAAATCTGCTTCTCAGCCCTTCTATGACACCATCCATTTCTGAGATCTTGTTTTTTATCTTTTAGATTTCTAATTATTGTCTTTGTATAAATTCGAGTTGTGAATTTGTTTTGGCATTTTCTTCCTGCATTATTTTCCTCAATTCTTCCAATTGTTTGTCTGTATTTTCTATGAATTTGTCTATTTTTTCCTCATGTTTGTCAGCTTTTTGCCTCAGTTCTTGGAGAATTGTGAGTATTAGAGATTTGAATTCCCTATCAGGTACTTCTAGTGCATTTTCTTACACAGGAGCGTCATCGCGTGTTTTATTTTGGATGCCTACTGGAACCATCCTGTCCCATTTTTGTAAATGTTTTGATATTATCTGCTGTTTTTGGGGAATTCAGTAGTTATTTTTCTTGTTTATTGATTGTAGATTTGTTTGTTTCGTCCCCTTTTTTTAAAAAAAATTTGACTACGTCTGAGCAGGCAGACTGTGTGTTTTTTGTTGTTTGCTCATCTGTGCGCTCAATACTTTTTGCCTCCTTCTCCAACTAGTTGGGTCAGTCACTCAGATATGGTACAGCAGGGCAGGTCTAGCTGAGGAGAAGTTACTGGGATGGGTTGTTTGTGGCACTTACTACATCCACCAGAGTAGGTCGGTAATCAGTGCAGGGCAGATTCTAGTAGGCCGTGCCTGTGCTGCTTGGTGGTGTGATGTCAAGTGCACGGTGCAGGTAGGCAGGATGCAGCGGGGACATTGTTATGTGTGGAGCTAAGATGGATATGGGAGAGAGGAGAGAGGAACAGGAGTCAAAAACATACAAACAACCAAAAAAGAATGCTAGGGGAGCTTGCTGTTGGAGTGGAGAGATGAGAGACTATGAAATGGAGAAAAAACAGAAAGGGGAAGAGGAAGAAAAGAAAAGAAAAGAATGAATAAATAAAAATCGGAAAATTTAAAGAACTGCAAAGTTCCCAGGGATCCCACCGGTGCAGCTGTGAGGTCTGGGGAAGTTGTTCTCAGGTGTTGCAGTACAGTGTGGCTAGAAGGCGTAGAGGTATACAGCGTCAGGTATTTAGGGAACAGAAAGAGAAGGAAGATATAGAGAGATGAGAAACGGTTGTTTTGTCTCCCGCTGGACGCTCCGTGAGGCTGCTTTCTCATACCCTCTGTTTGCTGGTTTCCAATAGGAGTCCAAGATGGTGGATCCGTGCTGCATTAGCTGGTAGGTGACTTCTGTATGAATCTCTCCTTGCTCTCCATTGTCTGTCAGTTTTCTCACTGCATTTGGTGCTTGACTGAGTTCTTTATCTCTTCATTTGATGTTTTAGGGTTTCAGTATTGTTGTATTCTCTGTTAGGCTTAGTTTTTCAGATCATTGCTGTGGAGGGACGGCGTGGTGCTTCTGCCTAGAGCACCATTTTTTTTACTATCTCCGGAAAGAAATACAACTTAGAAAATCAATTTCTTACATAACTGGCAATATAAGAAGAAAAACAGTGGTGCCATTTTGAGAGACAAGCTATTGAAGTAGTAGCCTTTCTTCTTTGTGGATTTTTTTTTTTTCCAACTATGAAACATAGAACATTAAAAGTGTTAACTGACCTGAATAATTGTGGTATATTTTCTTTTTATATATTTTTATATCTTAGTTCTTGGTTTTATACAAAGTTTTAAAACTCCTAAAAGATTTGAGTTTAGCTAGTGAATCAACCAGGATAGAACCCGGATCTGCTGCGAGTATTGTTGTTATATTTGCTGGTAAGATGGAAACTGTATAATAAATATTTTTTATTGTGGTAAATATATATAACAAAAATTTCATTGTAATTATTTCAAGTGTGCAATTCAGTAGCATTAATGACATTCACTGTATTGTGTAATCATCCAAAAAAAAAAAAAAAAAACTTCATTGTCGTTGAGTCGATTCTGACAGCATAGCGGCCATATAGGACAGAGTAGAATTATCCTATAGTGTTTCCAAGGAGCAGCTTGTGGATTCTCACTGCCAAGATTTTGGTTAGCAGCCATTCTCTTAACCACAATGCCACCAGGGCTTATGTAACCATCATCACTCTCTATTTCCAAAACATTTTCATCACCTGTAACAGAAAATAAATATATCCATTAAACAGTAATTCTCCATTCCCCCTTAACTCTAGTCTCTGGTAATAGCTAATCTACTTTTGTCTCTATGCAATTGCTTACTCTAAGAATCCATTTCATATAGGTAGGATCATACAATATCTCTCCTTTTGTGTCTGATTTATTTTACTTAGTGTAGAGCTTGTAAAGTTTATCCACGTTATAGAATGCATCAAAACTTATTTTATCTTTATGGTTGAATTATATTTCATTGTATGCATGTACCACATTTTGTTTATCCATTCATTTGTTGTTGGACACTTAGTTTATTTCCATCTTTCAGGCTATTGTGAATAATGCTACAATAAACATTGGCTTACAAGTATCTGTTTGTGTAAGAGCTAGGCTGCTAATCAAAAGTTAGGCAGTTCGAATCCACCAGTCCCTCCTTGGAAAACCTATGGGGCAGTTCTACTCTGTCCTATAGATTCTCTGTGAATCGGAATTGACTTGACGGCAACTGGTTTAGTGTTGGCAGTATCCTTGTACCAGTACCACACTATATTAACTATTGTATATTTGTAATTTGTTTTGAAATTGGGAAATATGAGTCCTCCTACTTTATTCTTCTTCTTCAAGACTAATTTGGCTATTCAGGGCCTTTGCAATTCCATATGCTTTTAAGGATAGACTCTTACTTTTCTGCAAAGAAGTTATAATTTTAGTAAGTATCCCTTTGAATCCGTAGCTTACTTTGGGTAATGCTGATAACTTAGCAATATTAAAACTTCCAAATTGTGAATACAGGATGTCTTCCTATTTATATAATCTTCTTTAGTTTTTCCAGCAATGTTTTATAGTTATAAATGTAGAAACGTTTCACTTCCTTGGTTAAATTCATTCCTAGGTATTTTATTCATTATGATGCTGTTATAAATGGAATTGTTTTCTTAATTTTCATTTCAGATTGTTCCTTTCTGATGTATAGAAACACAGCTGATTTCTGTGTGCTGGTCTTCTACCCTGTCGAATTTCTGAATTAATTCATTAGTTCTGGGAGCTTTCTTGTGGCTTCTCTGAGATTTTATGTAGATAAAATCATGTCATCTGCAAAGAGATATTTTTATTTCTTTCCAATATAACCCAAACACCATACCTGTTGCCACTGAGTCAATTCCGATAGGTAGCTTTTATTTCTTTTTCTTGTTTAATTCTTCTGGCTAGAACTTCCAGTATAATGGTGACTGACATGGCGAAAGTGGTCATTCTTATCTTGTTCCTGATCACAGAGGGAAAGCTTTCAGTCTCTTACAATTGCATATGATGTTAGTTCTGTTTTTTATTTGTTTTCATAAAAGCCTTTTATCATGTTGAGGAATTTTTCTTCCATTCCTGTTTTACTTAGTGTTTTTATCATGAAAGGATGTTGGATTTTTTCAAATGCTTTTTTTGGTCAATTGAAATGGTCATGTACTTTTTTCCCTTCATTCTAATAAAGTGGTATATTACATTGATGGACTTTCTTATATTGAAGTATCCTTGTATTTCTGGGATAAACCTTACTTGATCATGTTATATAATACTTTTAATATGCTGTTTGATTTGGTATGCTAGTATTTTGTAAAAATTTTGGATATATATTCTTAAGGGATTTAGGTCTGTAGTTTTCTTTTCTGTTGTGTCTTAGGCTTTTAATCAGGTCTCATATCAGTTAGGAAGTGTGCTCTTCTCTTCTAACTTTTTGGAGAATTTAAGAGGGTTGGTGTTAGTTCTTTTTTAAATGTTTGGTAGAGTTCACCAGTGAAGCCATTTGTTCCTTGACTTTTTTTTGGTTGGGAGGTTTTTGATTACTGATTTAATCTCTTCACTTGATACAGGTCTTAAAATGTTCTTTTTTTTCTTGAGGCAATTTATGTAGTTTGTGTGGTTGCTGTGAACCTATGACGATTTACTCGAGTTTTGACAAAGTTGGTTCTGACAGTTCCTGTTTTTTTTTTTTTAAATGTTTCTGTTTTGAGGCAGGTGTGGACTTCATACTCTGCTCTCTTGACAATACACTTCTTTACAATTTTAATAATTCTGTGTTTAACATGGCCTTAGACTCAAATTTTAATGGACAATAAAGAGCAATTTTCTATTATTCTATTTTTATATTTTTTTTAGAAAAAAAGACTGAAAAATAAAAGGCAAATGGAACAAAGAGAGAAAAGAAAGAAAGAGGAAAAAAAGAAGAGAAAGAATAAATGAGATACACAAAGGCTGTGATATTTAACTTTTCATTAAATGCATATAAATTAAAATAGTAAATGATGCAATTGTTAGAACTTTTCATGATTTTTATTATGGGTGCATAAAACATAAGATAAAATGGTCCAGCAGTACAATAACTTTGTTATAATACACACATTCAGGAAGGCAAAATCTAAACAGAAAAAGTATATGAAATTCAAAGCTAAATAAATCATGTGCTTCTACCTTCTAAACTTCTTCTTTCTAAACTACTGTGAGACAGATGGAAGAGGTTCACTTGGTTAATTTTCTGGGCAGCAGACAGTGTAAATATTTCTACTAGAAAATTCTGATCTAACAAAGCTATCACGGACGAGCTCTCTTGTGTATGAATATTCTGTAAAATCTAGAGACGTATCCTCAACAGAAAAATTGATAAACAGAATATTTGGGGATTTAAGCACTTGGCCTTTAACCAAAAGGTCGACAGAACCCACCAGCCACTCCAAGGGGGAAAGATGTGACGGTCGGCTTTCGCAAAGATTACAGCCTTGGAAACCCTATGGGGTAGTTCTACTCTGTCCCATCCAGTTGCTGTGAGTCAGAATTGACTCACCGGCAATGGGTTAATGGGTACGTTTGTAGAGAACTCAACTGATAGAAAAATAAGTACCTAAAATATAGGGTGGATTGCACTCACTTTATTTTCAGTTTTAAAAGTAGTGAATATTATGTGCCCATTATTATATTATTGGAATAATATTCCCATAATGTTAGTAACATATTATCTCTCAGTATTTAATGCCTGGAGCCCTGGTGACGTAGTTAAGAGCTACAGCTGCTAACCAAAAGGTTGGCAGTTAGAAGCCACCTGACACTCCTTGGAAACCCTATAGGGCAGTTCTACCCTGTCCTATAGGGTCATTATGAGTTGAAATCCACTTAACGGCAACAGGTTTGGTTTCGATATGGTATTTAATGCTTAATCAAAATTGAGCATACAAAATAATTTGAGTTATACTGTAATAAATTTGTTGACTGGTTATAGTGACTAAATATTTAGATATAATATAGACATGTGTTGCATCATACAAGTTATACATAAATATGTTAGATTTATGTCAGGATTGCAGAAAAGCATTAAAGATAAGAGAGTAATCTCACTTGAAGAATAACAAAAATTTAGGAAAATTAATCTTGATAATAACTGAAGATGTGCAAATTAAAACAGTATAAAATAAACAATTTACATATGTGTTTAGGTAAAAATACATCATTAATGCTGATAATTTGGGGCAAAATTTATCCACATGTGTCATTTCTAGCAGCATAGGTTTGAAGAAAATTTTATTCCAGGACATTTGCTCTTATAAAAGCAAAAATTACTTTCTTAAGACATTTTGACTTGATTATTGGAAACTGGAAAATGTATACTAAGGAAATAATTTGAAATGGAAAATGAATACCATGCATGAAAATGTTCATTATAGTACAGTCCTTAGCAGGTAGAAGACAAACAGTATAAAGACAGATTATTCAGGTAAATTATGATATCTTTCATGAAACTATAAATAGGGAAAAGTAAACAGGAAAATACACAAAATTGTCAAAGTTGATTTTTTAAAATTATTAACTTGTATCATATATCATTAAATGAAACGAATATTATAAAAATTTAAAAATTCACAGAAAAATACTGAAATAGAACAATGAAAAATTAAAAGCATTTTTTATTTCTGTATTTTATTTTTGTCATTTTACGTTAATATTATTGAAATATTTTTATGACTAGTTAATCAATAGTATCTCATTAACATATTAATCAAGATACTATAGTTCCTAGGAGCCCTAGTGGCACAGTGGTAAAGAGCTATGGCTGCTAACCAAAAGGTCAGCACTTTGAATCCACCAGCTGCTCCTTGGAAACACTAGGAGGCAGTTTTACTCGGTCCCATCGAGTTGCTATTAGTCGGAATAGATTGGATGACAACAGGTTCAGGTTTATTATTATCAATATCTCTCACTGAAAAGCCTGCATAATATTTTAGATAAATAACATTTTTCAACTACATATAATCTGCCATGAATTATCTCTATAATACAATCAACCACATGTAATATATCATTTTTAAAAATATAAAAATTTAGGCTAGTACAAATTAAGTGAATTGTCAATAATATTCCATAGTTAGTGATTGTTAGAGAAAGAAATAACATTTAGATTTATTGGATTTTATAGTTCAGTTTTATTCTACATTGTAACATGAGAAAAAAGAAATAATAGAAAGATATTGCAATAATACACATAACTGAAGACAGAGTGAATAGTATTTTTTTCTAGGAAAGATAGAAACTGTCTGCTAGGAAGATTTCAGTGACCTGAACGTTTCAAAAGATGGGCAACAGGGAACTCTGTCTTGCTCCACTTCTCATCTCTCCTACTGTAGAAAAGCTTCTTTAAACTATAAGAGCTCGGGACCCAGGAAGCTTCAGGTGCAACACTGGATTCTTATCTAATATCTATTCACTGCCTCTTGTTCTCTGAGAGAATCCAGGTTTCTGCTTGTCTCCTTGCCTCTTTTCTCTAACCATTGTGATTAAAGGGAGAGGTAATCCCATCTATTTAAGAGTTTGGCTGCTAACCAAAAGGTCAGCAGTTCAAATCCACCAGCCACTCCTTGGAAACCTTATGGGGCAGTTCTACTCTGTTCTATAGGGTCACACTATAAGTTGGAATAGACTCGATGGCAACAAGTTTGATTGTTTTTCTTTTTGTATTTTGTTTTTAATCCTATTTAAAACTCCAGGAGTTGTCTTGATTTTTCAAAATATAAATGACTACTTTGCCAGTAAATAAGATAAATGGTGTTGTTTGTGGGGGCTCTTATAAAAGTTTTCTTTTAGTTCAAAATAAGCATCCTGAATGAACAGTCTACCAGGACAGTCCTGAATAAAGCAGTTGAAATCCAAGAAAGCAGAGAAAAAAATTGTTTAATAAAATAAAATACTGTATTATTATCCAGATCTGTGTAACATAAGAGCATCAGGTTTAGGTCTAGGCTGAAGAACAGGAGAGTATTAATCCAGGGCTTGCCTATATGTATACTTATGTATGCACATATACTTACTGGAAATCGGTGTTAAGACGAAAGAGACATGGCAGGTCAACTTCATATGTTCAACTAGTTACTTTTCCAATGACTTTCATATAAAAATCTACACCAAGTATGGATGTCATATGAAGAAGTCCAATGAATACAATAGCGTATAAACTAGGAAATTAATTTTATGTCCAGTCTCTATTACTGTTAGCTCTTAATAACATTATACAGGGTTTTGTATGCACAGAGATGAGGCAGGTCAATCATAAATTTGATGAAAATAATGTAAGTTAGAGGGGAAATGAATTAAATAGATATTAGAAAAACAGCAGAGAAAATCAAGAACGTATTTATTTAATGATGGTCAATGACTCTCCCAAACAATGTAAGTTGTTCTCCTTGCACAAATAAAGAGAAAAGATAGTTACAGAGGAGAGCCATCTTAGTTTGAAAAGGGGTCAGTTTGATACTGTCTTCAGGCTTGTAAAGTAAAACCGAAAACAAAACAGGCAAAAAGGAATTCTTTACAATATGATATTGCCAGGAAATAGGCCTGAGAATCAACAAAAACAATTTTTTGACCTATTAAAAAAATTGGCAAACTTTTAGCTAAAATGTTTAAAAGAACAGCAGAAATCTTTTGTTTTTACTAAATTAAACTAGTGAAATCAGGAATGAAAAAGGAAATATTACTGCAGAGCTTACAGAATAAAAAAGGATATAAGAAAACACTATGAACAACTGTAAGCCAACAGATTAGATAACATAGATGAGATAGAAGATTTCCAGTAAAGATACAAACTACCGAAACTAACTCAAGAAGAAATAGAAGATCTGCATATGCCTATAACAAGTAAATGGATTAAATTATCAGTTAAAAATACTTGCTACAAAGAAAAGCAAAGGCCCAGAATGCTTTCACTGGTGAATTTCACTAACCATTAAAGAAAATTAATACTAATTCTTCGCAAACTCTTCTAAGTAATAGAAGAGGAGGGAACACTTCCTAGTTCATTAAATGAGGCCCACTTTACCCTGATATCAAAACTAGACAAAGACATCCCAAAAGAAGAATGCTACAGACCAATATCTATTATAAACATAGACAAAAATATCCGCAACAAAATACTAGCAAATATAATTCAGTGATATGTAAAAAGAATTTTAATATATATTTTTTTTTATTTTATGTAAAAATTTATACCATGACAACGTGGGGTTTATCCTAGTAATATGATGTTGTTTTAACACCTGAAATCAATTAACATACTATACTATATCAACAGAATGAAGGACAAATCTATATGATCATGCTAATACGTGCACAAAAATAATTTGATAAAATACAACACCTCTTTATAAATAAGCAAATAAACAAACTTAACCGCCTATGAATAAGGAGGAATTCCTCAACCTGATAAAGAACATCAAAAAAAAAAAAAAAAGGGTAGCCTCATATTTAATAGTGAAAGACTGAATTATTATTTTTCCTCAAGATCAGTAACAGAACAAGGATGTCTCTTCTCACCACTTCTATTTAACACTGCACTGGAAGTTTTAGCCAGGTCATTAGGCAAGCAAATTTAATAAATGTTATCCAGATTGAAAGAAAGAGGTAAAATTGTTTGTGTTTACAGATGGTATCATCCTGAAAACTCTAAAGATCAGTATAAAAAAATCAATCAATTTCTACACACCAGCAACGAATACTCTGAAAATAAAAATAACAAAACAATCTCATTTAAACTAACATCAGGAATAATTACTTATGAATAGATTAACAAAAAATGTAAAACTTATGCTCTGAACACTAAAAACAAAAAATTAAATGAATTTAAAAAAAACCTTAATAAATGGAAAAATATCCCATGTTCAGGAATCAGAAGACTTACTATTGGTAACATGGCAAAACTCAACAAATTGTTCTACAAATTCAGTGCAATACCTATCAAAATTTCAACTTGCTTCTTTGCAGAAATGGACAAATCTATCCAAAATTCATAAAGAAATTCAAGAGAACCAGACTAGCCAGAAACATTTTTATAAAAAAATACCTTAATAGATATACATTTCTAATTTTAAAGCTTAATACAAATTTACAGTAATCAAGACAATGTACAACTAGCATAAGGACATAGAGAACAACGGGATAAAATTGAGAGCACAGAAATACACGTTCACCTTTATGTTCAACTGACTTTTGACAAATGTGACAAGACAATTCAATGGTGCTGGGACAACAGAATATCCACGTGCAAAATACTGAAGTTGGACTCCTTAGACACTATATACAAAACATAAAATGAATCGTAGATCTAAATATAAGAGCTAAAACTATAAAAGTTAGAAATAAACATAAGAAGTAAATCTTTATGAACTTGGTTTATGCAAAACCTTCTCAGATATGTACCAAAACCACAGATGAGAAAAGAATAATTTATTTTAAGTGAACCTCTTAAAATTTAAAACTTTGTGATTCAAAAGATACCATCCAGAAAGTATAAAGAAAATCTACAGAACAGGAAAAAACTTTTTGTAGTTCATATATCTGATAAGGGACTTGTATATAGAATATGTAAATTATCCAACTCAATGATAAAAAGAAAAATAACCCAATTAAAAATTGGAAAGTTATCTCAATAAACATTTTTCCAAAGAACAACACAATTGGTCAATAAGCAATGAAAATACGCACAAACTATCAATCAGGAAAATGCATATCAAAACCGTAGTGATATACTACCTCCTACACACTAAGATGGCTAGAATAAAAAGGAAAGATTATAACAAGTGTTAGCAAGAATAGGGAAAATTTGGAACTTTCATATAATTCTTGTGGGAATATAAAATGGTACAGTCACTTTGAAAAATAGTCTGCCAGTTTCTCAAAATGTTAAGAATTTCCTTATGCCTCAATAATTTCACATTTAAAAAAAAAAACAAAAAAAACTTCTTTTCTTCCCCTACAATCTAGGAAAAAAATTGTCCACTCAAATTTCCAAAGACCTGTAAAATTTGTTTTTAAAAAAATTCTAATCAGTTAAATTTTTCAAAGTAGTCTTAAAAAATTATATAAGGTGGGATTTTTAAAGCAAATAGTGATTAAAATTCACTTTCATTTATTCGTGCCTCTTTTAGATTAGCTGTAATAGTAGTTGGTGTGGAGACTAAAAATCTTAAAAATATTGAAAATGACTATGATACTATAATCTTAGCAAATAACCCATGAAGAATAATCCATTTTATTGTTTAAAATATTTATTTCACTTTTTTATTTGAAGGAAACTAAGAACCATTTAAATTATCAGAAATTGTATGCACATTTATCTATGGTCAAATTCATATGATAAAGTAAACTATACAATTTAACAAATATTGAAAGATGTTAATTGCCTACTGTAAATTTGAAACATTAGAATTATAAGTCTAATAGGAATATGTCTTTGTTCTTGCAATATCCATTTTCATTATGATTATAATAGTTTTCTCCAGTGAAAGTATTAAATGTAAATTTCAATTGTGAGTTTAAGATGTTGTTGAGTGCCATTGACTTGATTATGACTCATACTGACTCTATAGAGCAGAGTAGAGTTGTCCCATAAGATTTGCTGTGTTGTAATCTTTACAGGAGCAGAACTGCAGGTCTTTCTCCCTGAGGTAAGGCTGGTAAGTTTGAACTGCCAAACTTTGGGTTAGCAGTCAAGTGCTTAACCATTGCTCCACCAGGGCTCCTTTAAGTTTAAAATAATAATACCTTTTTAGTAGCAGTGTGATGACTTACTGGATAGCATAGGTAAAATTGTAAACTATATGTTGGACAAATAGAATTTCTAGAGATTATTTATTAAACAACTTCAGTACCCTCTCTGCTTTTCTTTTACAGTGGGATGAGTTCTACTTATAAGCCTGGATAAAAGTTTCGCACTTCCTTATTATTTCTTAACTTCAAAACACTTTTAAAATCATTATAACTTCCCCAAAACTGTCTCAAATCAGAATATAGCATATCTAGGCCTATACATTGTTCTAAACTTCATATTTATCAGGACTATCAAAACTCTGTGGCTCATAATTTTAAATAGCGTTCCCTTTCTTTTCTAAGCTAGAATTTATTGAAGGCTGTATTATTGCAGATTGTGGAGAAGAGGAATGCACATCTTTTTTTAAAAATAATATTTTGCCCAGTAACTGCTTGCGACTACAACTTAGAAAAGGTAGTAGAAGAACAATATAGAGTAGCATGCTTTAACCTACTATTGTGTAAGCTGTATTGTTATGTGTGTCCTCAGTTAGCTTTCATTCTACAGGGACAACATACAATTTTTAGAAAAATAAAAATGGTATTGTGAGTGCTTTTGGAAGATATACGCTCTAGGATATACATATATATATATTTTAATCCACCTTCAATAGTAATTTAGCTTTCTTTCATTGTAATAAATCTTCTTTGCTGAGACTGACAATGACGTCCACAGTGAAAACAGGATGGGCAACGTTTACACCTTATACTCCTGCTAAATTTCTCTAAAGTAACTGAAATTCTATTAACATGCTCTTCTTCTAGCCACATGACATTTCACCCCTTACAACTATTTTTTTCTTTTTTTGGCATTTTCTCTGTTACTCTACTTCAAAAAGTTAGAATTTTTTAAGGCACTGGTTTTGGCTCATACCTATTCAATCTGCACCGTTAGCCTGGGTAACCCATCATATATTGATGATTCTCAACTCCAAATTGCTGAACTTCAGAATGAAATATTTATGATATCTAAAACTTAATTTAGATCATAAATATCTAAAACTTATATTAAAAATTTAACTTTGTATTTTTTTAAATATTTCTCAAAATTGTCCTCTATTTCATAATGATGCAGCCAACTAATCACTTTCTCAAACCAGAAAACTGGATACTGTCTTTGAAAACCCCTCACCAATATATCCAAAATAATTTCACATCTCTTCAAAAACACTACCATTACCATGGTCTGAGTCAAACTAGAAACAGAGATAAATTTCCTCAACTTATTAAGGAACACCAAAAAACAAACAAACCAAACCCTAGAACTGATATCATACTTAATAGGGAAGAATTGGATGGTTTCTTCTAAGATCAGAAACAAGACAAACATAGGACATCTCCCCATCTCTATTCAACATTTCACTGGAAATCCTAGCTAATGCAATAAAACAAGAAAAGGAAATAAAAGCTATCCATACAGCAAAGGAAGAAGTAAAACTGTCTTTGTTTACAGATAACATGATTGTCTATACAGAACGTCGCATAGTATCAATGAAAACCAAACAAAACAAAAATATCCTGTCACTAATAAGCAATTATAGAAAAGTCAGAGGAGCCCTGGTGGCACAGCAGTTAAGAGACTGGCTGCTAACTGTTCAGCAGTCTGAACCCACCAGATACTCCATGGAAGAAAGATGTGGCAGTCTGCTTCCTGTTGTTAGTGCCCTCAAATTGGTTCCAACACATAGCAACATTATGTGTAACAGTAGAAAACACTGTGTGGTCCTGCACCATCCTAACAATTGTTGCAAATCTGATCCCGTCATTGCAGCCACTGTTCAATCCATCTCATTGAGGGTCTTCTCGTTTTTCGCTGACTCTCTACCAAGCATGATATCCTTCCTAGGGACTGATCCCTCCTGATAACGTATTATTTGCCAACACCATAATTCAAATACATCAAATCTTCTTTGGTCTTCTTCATTCATTGTCCAGCTCTGTAAGTATTGTAGGCTTAGAAACCCTATGGGGCAGTTCTACTCTGTCCTGTAGGGTTGCTATGAGTCAAAATCAACTCGACGGCAATGGGTTTACAGCAAAGTCAGAGGATACAAATTCTATATACAGAAGTCAACTGCTTTCTTATATATCAGCAACGAACAATTGAAATTGAAAAAAAAAATCACAATGTCATTTACAATAGCAAAAAAAAAGTTCTGAAATTCCCATACTTCACAATGTTATCCTCAGTTTATTATGATCCATATTATCGAATGCCATTGCGTAGTCAATAAAATACAGGTAAACATCTTTCTGGTATTCTCTGCTTTCAGCTGCGATCCATCTGAAAACAGCAATGATATCCTTCCTTCTATGACCTCTTCTGAATCCACCTTGAATTTCTGGCAGTTCCCTGTCTATGTACTGCTGCAACTATTTTTAAATTATCTTCAGTGAAATTTTAATTGCATGTGATGTTAATGGTACTGTTAATAATTTCCACATTCCACTGGATCCCTTTTCTTTGGTATGAGCAAGAGTATAGCTCTCTTACAGTCAGTTGGCCAGGTAGCTGTCTTCCAAATTTATTGACATAGACAAGTGAGCACTTCCAGTGTTGTGTTTGTTTATGATACAATTTGATTGGTGTTCTGTTGGTTCCTGAAGGCTTTTTTTTCACCAGTGCCTTCATTGAAGCTTGGACTTCTTCACTAACATTAGTTCTTGATCATATGCTACCTCCTGAAATGGTTGAACATCCACCAGTTCTTTTTGGTACGGTGACTCTCTGTATTCCTTCCATCTTCTTTTGATGCTTCCTGTGTCATTCGATGTTTGGCCATAGAATCATTCAATATTGCAACTCAAAGCTTGAATTTTTCTTTTGGTTCTTTCAGTTTGAGAAATGCTGAGTGTGTTCCTCCTTTTTTGGAAAAGAAATTGAAAATTTTTACCAATCTAAACAGTGTGAAATTTGATCAAACACGCAATCAAGATGTATTGACATTTAGTGGTGATTGGAGTAAGCTGGAAACAAGAAAGAAGGATCAGTAGCTGGAAAATGGCCTTGGTGATAGAAACAGTGCTGGAGATCCCATGATAGTATTTTGCAAGACCAAGGGCTTAGTCATCAGAAATTCTTTTTTTCAACAACATAAACTATGACTATACACATGGACCCCATTGGATGGAATACACAGGAATCAAATTAACTACATCTGTGGAAAGAGATGATGGAGAAGCTCAATACCATCAGTCAGAACAAGTCTGATAACTGCGGAACAGACCATCAATTGCTCTTACGCAAGTTAAAGTTGAAGCTGAAGAAAATTAAAATAAGTGTATAAGAGTCTAAGTACAATCTTGAGTATATTCCACTTGAATTTAGAGACCATCTTAAGAATATATTTGACACATTGAGTGCTAATGATTGAAGATCAGACAAGTTATGTGATAACATCAAGGACTACATTCATGAAGACAGGAAAAGGTCATTAAAAGAAAAGAAAAAAAAGACTAAAATGGATGTCAGAAGAGATTCTGAAACTGGCTCTTGAACGTAGAGTAGCTAAACCTAAAGAAAGAAATGATGAAGTAAACAAGCTCAACAGTAGATTTCAAAGGGTGGCTCAAGAAGGCAAAGTAGTCATTTATAGCAGACACCGAAAAAATATCGTTGAATGAGTATATCATGTAACAGAAAGAGCACAGATTTGGAGTTAGGTAAAACTACGTTTCAGATTCAGCACACTAGAAATTATCTGACCTTGAAAAAATAGCTTGTCTCTTATGAGACTAATATATGTATATATATGGAGCCCTGGTGGCATAGTGGTTAAGAGTTGTGGCTGCCAACAAAAAGGTCGGCAGTTCCAATCCACCAGTTGCTCTTGGAAACCCTATGGGGCAGTTCTACCCTTTCCTATAGGGTCACTATGAGTAGGAATTGACTCAACAGCAATGAGTTTATATATATA
>NW_004443949.1:30743742-30745130 GCF_000243295.1 Trichechus manatus latirostris
GTATATATGTATATTTATATTGCAATAGCAATGCTTCGTCAAGCTTACTGTTGAAATTAAAGGAAATACTGTTTAGTAATGTACTTTGCATATAGGTTTGTTAATTTTTTCTTTTACTCATTATCTCTGGTAACCTTATTGTCATGCAAAATTTAGAGGATCATTTTACAGAGTTAAATTTCTGGTGGCTGACAATGAAAACATGCTCAATTAATTTTAATTATTTTCAATGTAATTATAATTCACCCTGTGACTTGCTAATACATTTCTTGTGTGAATGATTCAGCAACTTGATGTTCTGAAAAATTATTACTACTCTTAGGAGTCTCTAGTTTGTTCAAACTGTTAAATGTTCGACTGTTGACAGAAAGGTTAGAGGTTCGAACCTACACAGAGCCACCTGGGAAGAAAGGCCAGCCAGTCTGCTTCAAAACATCACAGCCAAGAAAACCTATGGAAAAAGTCCCGCTCTGAAACACATGGCATTGCCATGAGTTGAAATCAACCTGATGGCAACTAGTTTGGTTTCGGTGTTATTACCCCTCTTACTTCATGGGGAATATAACACAAACATGGATTTTCATCAGAATTTATGTTTAGAAATTTACAATGTAAGCAATTGCAATAACATTCATGTCTATTAGTGAGATAAATTCACTTACACAATTTAGGTGGCATGTTAAGCCAGTGTTAAAGAAGGATTGTTCTTCTACTCTACTCCCAGAAAGAACATTATAATTTTTTTTTTTTAATTGTACTTCAGGTGAAGGCTTACAGATCAAATAGTTTCTCATTAAACAGTAGTACACATATCGTTTTATGACATTGGTTAACAACCCCACAACATGTCAACCCTCTCCCTTCTCGACCTTTTTTTTTTTTGGTGAAAATATACATAGCCAAAGACACACCATTTCAAAAATTTCTACATGCGCAGTTCAGTGACATTGACTACACTCTTCCAATTGTGCTGCTATTCTCACCTTAGATGAAGGCTTACAGAATAAAACAGTTTCTCATTTAAGAGTTAGTACCCATGTTGCCCTATGACAATGGTTAACAACCTCACAACACACCAACAATATCCTTACTCAAACTTGGGTTCCCTAACCCTAGCTTTCCTGTCCCCTTCTGCCTTCTGGCCCTTGTCCCTGGACTGCTGTGCCTCATTAGTCCCATTTGGTTTTATGGGGCTGTCCACCCCCTGGCTGAACGGTGAACCTCTGAAATGACTTCACCAATGAGCTCAAAGGGTGTCTGGGGGCCATACTCTCAGGGTTTCTCCAGTTCCTTTTAGGCCAGTAAATCTGGTCTTTTTTTTGTGAGTTAGAATTATGTTCTACATCCTTCTCCAGCTCTGTCCAGAGCCCTGTGTTGTGATCCTGGTC
>NW_004443949.1:30750641-30777511 GCF_000243295.1 Trichechus manatus latirostris
ATTTCTAATTGTTGTTTTTGTATAATTTCTAGTTGTGAATTTATTTTGGCCCTTTGTTCCTGCATTATTTTCCTGAATTCTTCCAATTTCTTGTCTGTATTTTTCATGAATTTGTCTATTTTTTCCTCATTTTTGTCTGCTTTTTGCTTTAGCTTTGGAGAATTCTGAGTATTAGAGATTTTAATTCCCTTTTGGGTAGTTCTAGTGCCTTTTCTTCAAGTGGAAAATCATCTTGTGTTTTATTTTGGATGCATACTGTAAATGTTTTGATATTGTCTGCTGTCTTTGGGGCATTCAGTAGTCATTTTTCTCATTTATTGATTGTAGATTTGTTTGTTTTGTCCCTTTTTTCTAATTTGGCTCTGTCTGAGCAGGCTGGCTGTGTGTTCCTTGTTTTTTGCTCATCTGTGGGCACAATACTTTTTGCCTCCTTCTCCAATTGGTAGGATCAGTCACTCAGATATGGTACAGCAGGGCAGGTCTAGGTGAAGAGGAGTTACTGGGACGGGTTGTTTGTGGCACTTACTACACCACCAGGGTAGGTCGACAATCATTGCAGGGCAGGTTCTAGTAGGCCGTGCCTGTGCTGCTTGGAGATGTGATGTCAAGCTCATGGTGCAGGTAGGCAGGATGTAGCAGGGAGTTTGTTATTTGTGGAGCTAAGATGGACGTGGGAGAGAGGAGAGAGGAACAGGAACCAAAAACATACAAACAAACAAATAAGAATGCTAGGGGAGCTTCCCGTTGGAGTGGAGAGATGAGAGACTATGATATGGAGAAAAACAAAAAGGAGAAGAGGAAGAAAAGAAAAGAAAAGAATGAATAAATAAAAATCAGAAAGGGAAAGGAACAGCAAAGTTCCCAGGGATCCCACGGTGTGGCTATGATGTCTGAGGAAGTTGTTCTCAGGTGTTGCAGTGCAGCCTGGCTAGAAGGCATAGAGGTATACAATGCCAAGTATTCAGGGAATATTAAGAGAAGGAAGATATAGAGAGATGAGAAACTGAGTAATGAAGAGAGACAAAAATGGAAAAAGAAAACAAAACAAATTAAAAAAAGAAAAAAGGAAGAACAAGAAAAACCCCTAAAAAACAGGAAAATAAAAACAACAACAAAAAAATGCCCTCAGGGATCCCTTTGTAGGTCTGTGCAAGCCGAATGGGTATGTTCCAAGCCACGCAGCACTGCCTGGCCAGAACGGGCTCCCAACTCAAGAAAAGGAAAAGAAAACAAACAAACAATTCGAAACAAACAAATGAACAAAAGCTCCGGGATCCCACCGGCGGGGCAACCCATAGCGGGAAGCATCTCCACACTCAAAAGGAGCTCTGCAGTCCCTCAGGAAGAAGCAAATATGGCACACTGAGCCAGGTATTTGAGCAAAAGGGGTGGGGGTGGTGAGAGGTAAGGAAGAAATCAAAAAAAGGGTAAAAAAAGCAACACCAGCAGCCAACAAATGGCACTCGGAGAGATAGCTAGTGCGGGCTGGTGGAATCCAAGCAGCTGCTGCTTCCCGGACAAGAGACTGTGTCCACGGGAAGCAGAGGAGGCCAAGTGTGTGTGAAGAAGGGTAGGGGGTGGGACAGCATGTATTACAAATTACCGGAGCTCCACAGCCCCTCAGGAAGAAGCAAAGATGGCACATGGAGCCAGGTATTTTAGCAAAAGGAATGGGAGGTGGTGAGAGGTAAGGAAGAAATCAAAAGAAGCGGAAAAAAAGCAACACCACCAGCCAACAAATGGCACTCAGAGAGCCGGCCCGTTCGGGTGGGTGGAATCCAAGCAGCTGGTGCTTCCCAGACAAGAGATTGTGGCCACAGGAAGCAGAGGAGGCCGAGTGGGCGTGAAGAAGGGTGAGGGGTGGAAGCTCCATCAAGCTGCTTTCTTGTGTCCCCTGTTTGCTGGTCTCTGATAGGAGTCCAGGATGGTGGATCCGCGCTGCTTTAGCTGATAGGGGACCTCTGCATGAATCTCTTCTCACTCTCCGTTCTCTGTCCATTTTCTCACTCCATTTGGTGCTTGGCTGCGTACTTTATCTCTTCATTTGATGTTTTAGGGTTTCAAGATTGTTGTTTTCTCTGTTCAGCTTAGTTTTTCGGATCTTTGCTGTGGAGGGATAGCATGGTGCTTCTGCCTAGAGCACTATTTTGCTGGAAGTGGAAGAAAATTATAATTTTTGTCATCTTAAACATTTTCAGGTAATATAGAAGATTCTAGGAAATAAAAGAAACAAGTAATTGGGGTCTCAGAAATTGAAAATAACCCACCCTGGTTCCAGGATTAATACTTTAATGCAGAAATCTAGGTGCTCCTGACCCAAGCCATGGTATTTTCAATCCCCTCATATGCAAGTGAAAGCTGGACAATGAATAAGGAAGGCTGAAGAAGAATTGATGCCTTTGAATTATGGTGTTGACAAAGAATATTGAATATACCATGGACTGCCAGAAGAATGAACAGATCTGTCTTAGAAGTACAGCCAGAATGCTCCTTAGAAGAGAGGGTGGCAAGACTTTGTCTCATAATTTGGACATGGTATAAGGAGGGACCAGTCCCTGGAGAAGGACATCATGCTTGGTAGAGGGTCAGCTAAAAAGAGGAAGACCCTCAACAAGATGGACTGATGCAGTGGTTGCAACAATGGGCTCAAGCTTAACAGGGACTATGTGGATGGTGCAGGGCTAGGCAGTGTTTGGTTCTGTTGTACATAAGGTCGCTATGAGTCAGAACTGACTGGATGGTACCTAACAACAACAGTGTATTCTAGAAATTTTAAAGAGTTAAGAGAAATAATATACTAAGGGTGAAAATTACTGAGCTGTATGTAGTGAAAAGAATTAAAGTCTAAATTACTCAAGAGCTATCAGAAAACATACTTTTAATCAGTTTAAGGAAGGTTGCCAACTGTTTTTGTTAAGTAAAAGACACAAAGAATTTAAAATTTTATCTTGGCGTTCGTGTTTTGTATTTCTATATACCACCACTAGGAAGATGTATAATCACTCTTCTCTTGTTCACTATACCTTTCACCTTTGGATTATAATCTTTTCTCCTTAATGTGTAAGCACTCTAGTTACAGTGATACTATGATTCATTAGTTTTGGATATGTCACATTTAATGGATGAGTGTGTCACATGTAACATCAAGTACATGAATAAACTCATTTTAGTTAAAGTAATAAATTGATATAGTCTAAAATTACATCCTAGTGGTAGAAAAACATTACAATCCCACAATCACTATATTGTTCTGATCTTTGTTCACAATTTTAGACGGATCATTTATCAATCAATATATTTTGTGGTAAAAAATAACTTACTGTGGATTCAGTATTTTGTTCATTTTTTCTACATTTAATTCAAAGGAAAATAAATTAAAAATACTTTCAGATCACATGCATGAAATAACCTTGTTTACATGGAAGTGTTTCTATCTGCATGTATTCCATTGTTTCTTTTTATTCAAATTGAAAATTGTCTAATTTCTCAATTAGATAATTTTGGCATGATGTTTTGACTTACCTGGACGATTTGTGTGTGTGTGAGTTGAGTAGTTTTTGAAATCTATATCATTTTTATATGAAATCTATAATCCTATATCCTAAAATAGGAAAAATTAGGTGGAATGTCTAAAATTTCAGTAAACTGTCTTTAACATGTAAAATTGTAGATGTGCCATGTATTCCTTTTCCCCTGACATCCCTCAAGTGACTCTATTCAGAATATTGACATTACCATATTACACTTTTTAAGACTCCAGAAATTATCTTCTAAATAGCATATTGTCATATTTCATACAACTTTTCTAGCACAATTACAAACAAACCCATTTTATCCAGGGTACAAGATCTTATAAGTTTAGTCTATTATTAGTAGAAAAAATAAGTATTTTGATAATAGCACTGCCTCTTATTCTGCATACATTCCACCTTTCTAATATTATCCTAAATAATTCACCTGTCATTAGGAATTGCTCATGTGTGCTCCTGAACTAATGTTCTCACCTTGTTTAAGGGGGTCTTTTAAGTTATTCCCCTCCATCTCCAGTTTATTGAGATGATTCATCTTAGCAATTCTGTGCTGAAATCTCCAAGGCTGGAAAAACAAGCTAAAGTCACCCAGCAGCTTGGGAGATTGCCATAAAATCAACAAAGCATAATGCCCTTCAGTGCTCATTCTCTGCTTCAGTTGTAGGCTGACTTTCTCTATGCTCATAAAATTGAGTAATATTCCTGGTCCAATGTCCTCACTCCAAGACCAGTTCTAAAAAGAATAAACCTTTCTGCCTCACCTGCATTTACTGAATCATTTAAAAGTAGTGCTTCTTATGCTCATATTGTCCTATGGAGGTTTAGTAAAACAGCCCTGTTATGGATTGAATTGTGCCTCCTCCCCCTAAATATGTGTTATAAATTTTAACTCCTATCCCTGAAGATGTAATTCCATTTGGGAATAGGGTTTTCATTATTATGTTAATGAGGCCATATCAGTGTAGGGAGTGTCTTAAGTCAATCATTTTTGATATATAAAAGGAGCAGCTTAGGCACAGAAGCAAGCAAGGACAAACAAGGAAGATAGATGTCACGTGAATATGATCAATAAACTAAGGACCAAAAGCTGAAAGAGACAAAGATCTTCCCCCAAAGATGACAGAGAGAGAAAGCCTTCCCCTAGAGCTAGTGCTCTGAATTCAGACTTCTAGCCTCCTAAACTGTGAGAAAATAAATTTCTATTTTTTAAAGCAGCATTAAGAAACTAAGACAGAATTTGATACCAAGAATGGGGTGTTTCTCTAACAAATGCCAAAAATGTGCAAGCAGTTTTGGAATTGGGTAATGGGTAAAGGCTGGAGGAGTTGGTGCAGTGGTTAAAAGCGTGGCTGTTAACGAAAATTTTAGCAGTTTGAATCCACCCACTACTCCTTGGAAACCCTAAGGGACAGTTCAATTCTGTCTTACAGGATTGCTGTGAGTCGGAATCGACTCAACGGCAACGGGTTCCATTTTGGTTTGGTTAATCATAAAAGCCTAGATCACCTTAAAGAGACTGTTGGTAGAATCATGGAGGTCAAAGACAATTCTGGAGGGGACTCAGAAGGAAGTGAGGAGAGCCATAGAGAATGTCTCTATAATCTCAGAGAATACATACGGCACCATCAACAGAATGTTGCCAGAAATGTGGAAGTTAAATGTGCTTCCAGTGAGGCTTTAAAAGGAAATGATAAAGGTATGATTAGACAATGGAGGAAGGGTGATGCTTTTTAGCAGTGGCAAATAACTTGTCTGAATTATGTTTAAATATTTGGTGGAAGGTAGAACTTGTAAATGGTGAACTTGGATATTTGACTAAAGGGATTTCTAAGCAAGATCTTAGAGAGACTGCTTACACTAACATGCAAGAGGAAAAAGATGGACTTAAAAATGAACTGTGCAAAATGAAAACAGAACTTAAAGATTTGGAAAATTGTACAAACTAACGACATGTGTCCTAGAATGTTCACCAAGGATGTGGCTACACAATCTTTTGTTAAGAAGATTAAGCTTGTGACTGACGGAGCTAATCAACTACCACAGTAGAAAACTCTTCAGCTTAGACTGAAGGGGACAGAGACAGGACAACATGATTTAGATGATTCAGAAGATGAGATTTTGTTCTTAGCGTTATTATAAGACATTTGGGATGATACGATAAGGTGAATGTGTTTTGTATGTGAGAAGGGTATGAATTTTTTTGAGGGGGCAAAGGGTGAATTGTAATGGATGGAATTATGTCCCCCAAAAAATATGTATTGTAAATTCCAATCCCTATACTTGTGAATGTAAACCCGTTTGGGAATAGGGTTTTTGATGTTATGTAATGAGGTCATATCACTGTAGGGTGTGGCTTAAACCAATCACTTTTGAGATATAAAATGAGAAGTTTAGGAACAGAAGAAAACAAGGACAAATGGAGAAGATAGTTGTCATGTGAAGATCCTCAAGGAACTGAGGACGAGAAGCTGACAGAGACAAAGATATTTTCTCAAAGCTAAAGAGAGAGAAAAGCTATCCCCAAGAGTCAGCCCCTAGAATTCAGACTTCTAGCCTCCTAAACTGTGAGAAAATAAAATTCTCCCACCCATTTGTGGTACTTCTGTTATAGCAACACTAATAAACTAAGACAAGCCCTTTGGGTATCCATTTGCTCTTCATTGTGATTCTTATTCTCTGAAGTCATACATGAACTCACGACACTGGGCTGGGTAGTTATAAGCTGGAGTTCTCATACTCTACTCAGTCACTTCATGCTGGAAGCATTGATAATAATGTTCTTGGATAAACTATGTGTGTTTCTATACCTCTTCCTTTGTAATGAGTTCTCCTCACATACCTGTTACATCATACCAAATACAGAATCAGTCTTGTGTTTAAATGTTGTTAAATTGAATTAATTCTCAATTAAATACTCAGAGTACCTTTTACTCTCCTTTTTCTTTGCCACTTTCATTTTTGGGGACAACTTTATTGCTTACTTCCATCTTCCAAGTCTGTATTGCTCCCCTTCTTGAGAAGTTGTAGATGTAGTAGGTTAGAAATCCATTCCCGGAGATCATTCTTTTGGGTGACATCATAATCATGATCTCAAACATAATCAAATATTATCAAGTTATTTAATATGTATATGCGTCAGTTATTTCACCTGTAAACAGGAGGAAAATATGTCTGGTTTCATAACACTTAGCATGATTATAATATTGATAGTGCTGGCAAATTTCTTAAGACAATGACTGGAATATAGTAAGTACTCAATAAATATTGTGTTGTTATATTAGATGCCTTTCAGTTGAGTTTGACTCGTAGTGACCCCACGTGACAGGGTAGAATTGCCCCATAGGGTTTTCATGGTTGTAGTCTTCATGGAAACAGATAGCTAGGTCTTTCTCCTGAGGCTACTGGGTGGGTACAAACCACCAACCTTTCATTAGCAGCCAAGCACTTAATTGTTTGCACCACCAGGTATCCTTCAATAAATGTTATGTAGTACGATCAGTTTGTTTTTTGATTATTCAGTTTGGATCCCCTCTTCTACTTCATTTACCTCCTTTCTTGACTACACAGTAACTCTCATCATTTATGTTTCCTTGTGCCACTCAAAAGAGTATAAGCTTTGTCATTTATTCTGAAATAATTGAAAATCAAGTCATTCACAGCATATGAGTTTAAGTCTCCACTGTTTCCCCACCAGAAGAATGATATTTGATACTATTTTGTGAACATAAAGCTAAATCAGTTGTGTAAAGGGACATCCTATTCCTTCCTTGATCATAAGGGAGATTATAGGTTAGCAGTCTTTTTTAAGTCCCTGCTTTTACACTTCACTCCAGATTTTTTTTCTTTTTTCTTCTTTAGGAAGCTCTAGCTTGTCAGCTGAATGCCCTTTCAGTGAATTATTCTTAAATATACTGTTCAAGTCACAGAAAAAAACTGGAGGAAAGGAATATTTTTTTTCTTTTTATAAAAATAAAAAGCTATGAAATAATAGCAGAGCAAAATCATTTCCCTATTTCTATATGAAGACCTTTTCTGTATTAAATTATCTACCTATATATGATCATTTTAAAATGTAAGCCATACAAATTAATTTCTGATTCTTGGTATTCCTCCTATATATTTGGAGTCCCTCAGTAACACAAACAGTGATATGCTCGACTACTAGCCAAGGGGTTGGCAGTAGGAATCCACCCAGAGGTACCTCAGAAGGCAGGCCTAGTGTTTTAAACTGGGTTCTGTAGAGGAGCAAAACTAGTGAAGAGTATATAGATATAGAAAGAAATTTACTTCAAGGAAAAGGCTCACGCAATTTTGAGAAAATGGCTCATAAAATTGTGAGGGCTGGCAAGTCCCAAATCCATGCGTCAGGCAGTAAGCTGAAGGTTTCTGTCAGGCTGAAGGCTCCTACCAGTTCACATGGTTGCAGGGGCTGACGAATCCAAAATCTGCAGGTCAGGCAGCAGGCTGAAGGCTTCTCATGTTCCAAGAACTGGAGGTCAAGCGATGAGAAAAAATGCAGGATCGAAATAGAGGGAGCTTTGCCAGAACATCTGTGTATGCCATGGATGTAGGCCACACCTCCAAGGAAATTCTTCTTCCAACTGATTGGTTGCTCACATCAGATCACAAAATTGGAGGTGATTACCTAGTGTCTGCCAAACGGCTGAGAATCATAGCCTAGCCAAGTTGACCCATAACATTATCCATCACATCTAGTCATCTGCTTCTGAAAGGTCACATCTTTGAAAACCCTATGGAGAAGTTCTACTCTGCACACTTGGGGGGACACCATCAGTTGTAATCAACTTTATAGCAAATAACAAAAACTGTATTTGTATACTTGTATTTTTTTGTCTATGACTCGATTTTCCCCACTTCATCCAGATGGCTTATTTATTTCAACAATTGTATATTGCAATTTGTGTGTGTTATCATAATTAATTTTCATAGTTACTCTTGTCAAAAATAGAGAACTTTGAACTCATGACATCTTTGTCTCAGAATGTTTACTTTTCTTGAGGTGTGTGCCTTGTCTCTATTACATAGACTGTCTCTGGTGTGTACTCTGAAGAGAAACTGATGGTGTTGACATTCCTAATTTCATTATCTCATTTGACTAAATATCCTACAATGTAATTTCCAAGATTTAATTTTTTAATACTTAAATTTACTGTTCCATATATTGAGTATCATTTGCTTTTACTTTTTACATAAGAAATTTTCTCTCCAAATTTTTCAAATAAACTTTTTATTTTTAAGCAGTTTCAGATTTATAGAGAGGTTGCAAAAATTATACAGAATTCCCATATGCCCCTATCTAGTTCCCTTAATTTTTAACATCTTGCTTTACCATGGTACACTAAAAAATTAATAAACCAACTTGGTGTAATACTACTAACTAAATTCCAGATTTGATTCAGATTCATCAGTTTTTCCAATAATATCCTTTTTTTTCTTCCAGGATCCAACCCAAAATACCACAATGTGTTAAGCTAACATTTTACAAAGAACATATTTATCTTCATTTACCTTCCTTAGCATCTTATAGAGTAGTAAAATGATAATAATAATGTTATATTAACTAACTGTATTCCAAAATAAAACAGGTATAAAGGATATTTTTCCAATTCTTGAAAAGGTGTCAGTCAAATAAATTACATGGAAGACGAGTTTACATGGTTAAACAAAATGTTTACTGCTTCAGTTCCATAGATTTTTTTTAATCACTTACATAGTTGTGATAACTATGAGAATTATGTAATATTGATTTCAAAAACATATGAAAACAATGCCCTTCAGAGAAAATAATATCCTGATTGTGATATCTATGCTTAGTCAATAGACAATATTAGGAGACATAACAAAGTGGCAGAAAGCCTGCTGTCAAACTGTGTCACTAAGACTTATCTCCAGATTATTTTGAAAATCTACAGAAATGGTAGCTGTTTTTCAGCAATAATAGCACTTAATTTTATTGTATACTAATATTTACTTGCAATGACATCATTGGAAAAGAGGGGCTTTTAAATTCATATACCTTACATTCATCCATAACACTGTTTATCTTAATTTATCGTTGGTGTTTACTGATATGCTTCAGTTATAAGAGAAGGTCAAACAGTCCTTCTCAGGGCATTTCAGTCTCTGGCAACAATTTTTATTTGCTGATCATAAATGTACTTTAGATTTCTGTATTGTTATTTTATGTAATAATGTCAAGGACAAACATTCTGAAGCATGTCTAATAGCACTGAACTCCATTTTCTTCCCACTACAATTCAGCACCCCATTAAATTTAAAGATAACTGTACATGCCTTTAGCTTCATAGGGGGTGTATTGGATTTTCTTCAAAAACCTTTTTTTTTTATCTTATAATTGCCCTCATTCTTCTTAGTTTGTAGAATGTCTGTGCCCAGAATAACATGAGGTATGAGAGATGAGTCTGGTGGGGAAAAAAAAAAAAAAATCTACTACATTGTCTATGCCTTCCTTATTCTTTAATCTACTGAAGCAATATGAAAGCATAATACTTCTGAATGTAAATAATTCATGAGTTAAATGAGAAAAGTTGTAGTAATTTAGAATTGGTATCTTATGTGTATTCTTGTTGGAAATATTTCCACATGATGTAAGCCATTTTTTAAAACTCGCTCAGAAAATGTGTAAGAATGTATCTGTAAGAGCTATTCATCTCTACTTAAAGCAAGTATGTTCATTACTGTGCTACTTTGTAACAAATCAGAAGACTAAAATCTCCCTGATGGTAAAACATATGCATTTGTTTGCCTGTCATTTTATCCGCAAATAAGTTGATGAATGCTCCAGTATGGGATCTTTTGGGGAATGCCAGCTTCCCTCCCATTTAAAAGTGCTTTTGAATGTCTTTGTTTGTTTTTACTATAGAAATGAATTGTCTGTTAAAACGGTTTACATTTTTAAATGCAGTTTTTGGTTAGGTAAAGCAGACATCCTTAGAATTAATCTCAAAGCATTACTTATTTTATTTTCATGCTATTGTTGCTTTTGTGAGTTATTCAATCTTATGATCAGGACCTCACAGTGGGCAGAAAAGCATAGCCTGTCACTTTTTCCCTTTCCATCACCTAACCCTGATCTTTAGAACCAAACCTCACGGATAATATGTGGATCTCGTGGATACATCTTGATTTTAGGAATGGAAAGGAAGACACCAGGAATTTAATAGAAGTTGACAAAAGATATGTAAATATAAATTGTAGATGGTAAAAACTGTTAAGCAAAAGAAATAACAAAGTTTTTGTTTTTTTAGTTTTTTGTTATGCCTTTTCCAAGCCAGGTAGTATATATATATATTTTTCCCTTTTCTCAGAAAAAAAAAATGAGAAAGGAAGAAAAACATAAAATAACAACACAAAACACAAGCTTTTAAACCCTTGGTAGAGACATCATTGCTCCTTCTTAATTTAGAATACACACAGACCAAGGTCACATTGATTATTGGGGAATGGTATACGATTGTTGTTTCACTTGCATTTCTTTTATTGTAACTTTCACTCTTTCATAGTTTATTGATTAAATCAGAATCTTACCAAGATATGGCATCAGTATTGTTTTAAAAGCTCCTAAAATGATTTTAATGGGAAGCCAGGACTGAGCCTCACTGGTAGAGTGAATGAGCTCAGAGTTTATAGTTAAAAAAAAAAAAAAAAAAAAAAAAAAAAAAAAAAAACCTGTTCCTTTTACACTAAAAAAAGAATGTCATCCTTTAATATTAGCACTAGGTAAAGTGTGTATTGACAAAAACAGGATTCATCTTAATAAAGCGTACCTAACAAAGGAAAGAAACCTATTAGTAAATACTTAACGTTTAATGTCTCCCCAGACATGTTTGAGATTTTAAGGAATGATACTTGCACAAATTCTCTCTATTTGAGATTTAGACGTGCTATATTTTTTGAGCATTGAAACAGAAGGTAAATTAGCACTGGCTATTTGATAATATGTCAGTAGAACAGGCGATATATTCTTTGTCCATTTGAGACCAATGGCTTTAATAATAATAGGGTTGCCCTTTCATATGTTATTTAAGAACTCTGTCTCTACACATTCTTCCATTTGAATTCTTATCTAAAATTCAGACTTTCGCATAGTCTCAAGGTGTACTAGGACACTTAATAATTCCTAGATATTGATAACAAGAGGGCATCAGTGGTTTGCATGTCACTACGGTGCTGAACGGTTTTCAGTGGAGCTTCAGACTGAGATGGACTAGGAAGGAATTCTTGGTGATCTACTTCTGAAAATTAGCCAGTGAAAACCTTATGGATCTAACGGTCCAATCCACAACCTAATGGGGATGGCACAGGTTTGGGTAGGATTCTGTTGTGCATGGGATCACCATTAGGTGGGGGCCAACTTGACGACAGATAATGCGAACAACTGATTACAAGATCTGAAATTTTAAAATAATGACCTGAAATAAACAGGGAAAGGCATATAAGCCCATATTTATCATTTTAAATTGAATATCAATGATGAGACATCACTATCTTCATAAATTGTTGGCACTTTCAAAATTAATCAATCATTTTCTTTATACTACAGATATTCTAGACAAATTAATCTCCTAAGGACTTTGCTTTGATTTAGTAGACATGTAATTAAGTATTATTTGACTCCTTAGTCCCAAAACACCTGCATTGCTGATCAATTCAGAACTGAGAATTAGAGAAGTAGGTAATATATTTTATAAAGTTTTAATTTAACTCTGTCCATTTTATGAATATATTTAATGGATGAAATTTTTGAAGTTATATTTTTGTCCTGTTGAAGTTAATTAGCAAAGTGAGTAGTCATTGTATTGTAAGTTCTTCGTGTCTTTCTTTAAATAATAATACTATATAACAAAATAAAGCCAGTGAAGTGTATACAATCTTATTATCTAATGCTGTTTGTGAAGCTTTAACACACACTTCCTGAGAGCTAAAGAAAAATGTGTCCTTATTGTAGGAGTAATACACACAGGTAATTATGCATAATTATGGAGACTATGCTCCAATTAAGGCTCAATTTCAACAATATCCCTATCCACAAATCTTTTCATGTTTTTAGTGACATGAAAGGAGATCAAGGTAACTCCAGGTAGTTAGATATAGGGAGTTTTGCATGCATTCCAATATTCTAGAAGTATGACATATTCAAGGGCATATCTTAGTTTCTATTAGGATTTTGCACAGTTATCTCTACTAGAATTTTAGAGTCAGGAAAGAGTTTTTATATCTCAAAACTAAATTTACTTCTTCAAAATATGCATAAAAGTTGTCCATCTAATTATATCAGTTAAAAGGTATTTTAAATGTCAACTGCAATGTTGCCTAACAGAATTTAGAATATTTTCTGTTTGATGGCATAGGATTGGGTAGCATTTTGTTGTGCATGGGATTACGATTAGGTGCGGGCCAACTTGACGACAGTTAACAAGAACAATTGATAACAGGAGCTGAAATTCTAAAATAATGACGTGAAATAAACAAGGAAATGCATATAAGCACATATTTATCATTTTATCAGTTCAGAACACCAATGAAGATTCATTGCATTTTATATTGTTAATAAAAAGAACATAACAGCACGAAACAATGTAAGACATGTAAGGTACATCAATTCCATTAATTAAGACAGGAAAATGTAGTTGCTTTTTTCTTGTTTTCTTAAAAACAAAACAAAACAAAAATAGAAAGCTAAATATGGCTACTAATTTCATGATGTATCTAATTTCAAAAAATCATAATTATATAACGATTTACACATTCTAATCCAAATAATCTTAAAAGCATTCACTTTCTATTCTACAGTACCTTGTTTACATAAACACTATTATGATCATTGTACATATTATTTTTAAAGCAAATTTTTGAATACTACGTATTAGCACTGTGCTAAACAATATTGCATACTTCCCAATTAAATAATATTAATATTATCACCTTTTTATGAGTGAAGAAAAAGTGGCTTATTGAATTGAAATAACTTGACAACTATAGCACAGCTACTGAGTGATTAAGCTTGGTATTAAACCCATCGCATGGTCTACTAAGCTTAACATATTGCCTTGTTGAGAACATGCATCTTACTGATTTGAACATAAATATCTATACACTTTGTTATCATAGTATTCCTTTAGGAAAAAAAATAAAGAAAAAGGGGTATACCCGTTGTCTGAACACAGGCCACAGCTTCATATCCTATTTAGAACTTTTCTAAGGAGAAAAACGATTACTATGATGAATTAGCTACATGGTATTCTGTGATCAGACTCAAGAATAGTTTCTCTACTGTAACACCTTTAACGACCACTTGTCTGTCAATTGGTCTATTGTGGTAGCTTGTGTGTTGCGATGATGTTGGAAGCTATGCCACCAGTGTTGCAAATACCATCAGGGTCACCCACTGTGACAAGATTCAGCAGAGCTTCCAGACGAACATTCTGGGAAGAGGGACATGGTGATCTACTTCCAAAAGAAGATTAGGCAGTGAAAACCTTATGATAGCAGCAAAATATTGTCTGATAGTGTGTTGGAAAAAAAGCCCCTCAGATTAGAAGTCTCTCAAAATATGACTGGGGAAGAACTGACTTCTCAAAGTAGAGTCGACCTTAATGAGGTGGATGGAGTAAAGCTTCTGGGACCTTCATTTGCTGACGTGGCATGACTCAAAATGAAAAGAAACAGCTGTAAATATCCATTAGTAAATGGAAAATGGAATGTAAAAAATATGAATCAAGGAAAACTGGAAGTTGACAAAAACAAAATGGAATGCTTGAAGATCAATATCTTAGGTATTAGTGAGCTGAAATGGACTGATATTGGGCATTTTAAATAATTCCCAGGTCTACTATGCTGGGAATGACAAATTGAAGAGGAATGGTGTTATATTCATTACCAAAAATAACATTTCAAAATCTATTCTGAAGTACAATGCTGTTAGTGATAGGATAATATCCACACACCTACAAGGAAGACCAGTTAATATGACTATTATTCAAATTTACTCACCAACCACTAAGGCTAAAGGTGAAGAAATTGAAAACTTCTACCAAATTCTGCAGTCTGAAATTGATCAAAATGCAATCAAGATGCATTATTAATTACTGGTGATTGGAATGAAAACGTTGGAAACAGAAAAGAAGAATCAGTAGTTGGAAAGTACCACCTTGGTGACAGAAATGACATTGGAGATTGTACATAAAATTTTGCAAGACCAACAACTTATTCAATGAAAATACCTTTTTCAACAACATAAATGATGGCTATACACGTGTACCTTGCCAGAAGAAATACACAGGAATTAAACTGACTACATCTGTGGAAAGAAGCAGTGGAGAAGCTCAATATCATCAGTCGGAACAAGCCCAGTGGCCGATTGCAGAACAGATCATCAGTTGTTCATATGCAAGCTCGATTTGAAGCTGAAGAAAATTAAAACAAGTCCATGAGAGCCATATTATGACCTCGAGTATATCCTACCTGAATTTAGAGACCATCTCAAGAACAGACTTGAGGCATTGAGCACTAATGAGAAAAGACCAGATGAGTTTTGGGATGACATTCAGGACATCATACATGAAGAAAGCAAGAGGTCATTAAACAGACAGGAAAGAAAGAAAAGACCAAAATGGATGTCAGAAGAGACTTTGAAACTTGTCCTTGAACATAAAGTAGCTAAAGCAAGTGGAAGAAATGTTGAAGTAAAAGAGCAGAACAGAAGATTACAAATGGTGGCTCGAGAAGACAGTGTAAAGTATTAAACAGGCAGTTCCCAGACTACAAATGAGTTATGTTCCTAAGTCTGTCTTTAAGTCAAATTTGTACATAAATTGGAACAGTTTGGTATGATTTGTGTCTAACATCAGTTAATCAATGTATATTTTAGTATATAGTATATAGTGTACTTTTCTATGCATAAAAACCATTAAAGCAACACTTCCATATACACTAAAAACATCTTTAACATAATAATATAGTAATAATAATGTTTGGATGAGCATTTCAAAGTACCACCTGTTTATTATCACAAACCATTGTATGTACCTCAAATTTTTAATGTAATAGACTTTATGGGGTTTGGTTCATAACTATAGGTTGTACATAAGTTGAACGCTCATAACCTGGGCACTGCCTGTATTGAAATATGCCAAGACCTGAAATTAGAGAACCGAAATCAAGAACGTGCTAGGCAATTCTCAAAGTGAAAGAACTGAAGAAAAAATTCAACCCTCAAGTTGCAATGTAGAAGGATTTTATAGGCAAAAAAAGTTGAACGATGCAGGAAGCATCAAAACAAGATGGAAGGAATACACAGAGCCACTGTACCAAAAAGAACTGGTAGACATTCAAACATTTTAGGAGGTAACATCTGATCAAGAATCGGTGGTACTGAAGGAAGAAGTCCAAGCTATACCGAAGGCATTGGCAAAAATCCAGGCTCCAGGAATTGACAGAATACCAACTGACATGTTTCAACAAACTGATGCAACTCTGGAAGTGTTCCTTCTATTTCAAAAAATTTGGAAGACAGCTACCTGACCAACTGACTCAAAGATATATACATTTGAGCCTGTTCCAAGGAAAGACGACTCAACAGAATACGGAAATCATTGAACAATATCGTTAATACCACACACAAGTAAAATTTTGCTGAAGATTATTCAAAAAGATTACATCAGTACATCAACAGGGAATTGTCAGAAATTCAAGCCAGATTAAGAAGAGGACATGAAAGGAGGAATATAATTGCTGATGTCAGATACATCTTGGCTGAAAGCAGAGAATACCAGAGAGATGTTTTCCTGTGTTTTATTCCCTATGCAAAGGCATCTGACTGTGTGTATCTTAGTTCTGTTACATCAGTACTAGATAATTAAGACAGTGTGGATCATAACAAATTTTGGGTAACTTTGTGAAGAATAAGAATTCCAGAACATTTCATTGTGATCATGTGGAACCTGTACATAGAACAAGAGGCAGTGATTCTAACAGAACAAGGTGACGCTGTGTGGTTTCCAATCAGAAAAGGTGTGTGGTATGGTTGTATCGTTTCACCATACTTATTCAATTGATATGTTGAGCAAATAATATGAGAAACTAGACTATATGAAGAAGAATAACACATCAGGATTGGAGGAAGACTAATTAATATTCTGTGATATGTAGATGACACAACCTTGCTTGTTGAAAGTGAAGAAGCCTTAAAACACTTATCGATGAAGATTAAAGACTACAGACTTCAGGATGAACTACACCTCAACGTAAAGAAAACAAAAATCCTCACAACTGGACCAATAAGCAGAATCATGATAAATGGAGAAAATAGTTAAGTTGTTAAGAATTTCATTTTACTTGGATCCCCAATCAATGCCCACGGAAGCAGCAGTCAAGAAATCAAGTGAGGTATTGCATTGGCAAATCTGCTGCAGAAGACTTCTTTAAAGTGTGAAAAAATAAATACATCACTTTGATGATTAAGGTGCTCCTGACCCAACCATGGTATTTTCAATGACCTCATATGCATGCAAAAAACTGGAAAATTAAAAGGAAGACCAAAGAATAATTGGTACATTTGAATCATGGTTTTGGCAAAGAATATTGAATCTAACATTGACTGCCAAAAGAATGAACAAATCTGTCTTGGAAGAAGTACAGCCAGAATGCTCCTTAACAGTGAGAATGGTGAGACTTTGTCTTGCTTTTTTTGGACATATTATCAGCAAATACTTGGTAAAGTAGAGGGTCCATAAAAAAGAGGAAGACCTGCAACGAGATGGATTGACACAGTAGTTGCAGTAATGGGCTCAAACATACCTACTGTTGTGAGGATGGCACAGGATCAAGCAATGTTTCGTTCTGTTATATATAAGGTTGCTATGAGTTGGAACTAACCAGATGGCAAACTAACAACAACATCTTACTGATGAACTTTAAAAAGGTGAACATAGGTGTATACCGTGCACTACATATAACATCAAACAGACTTTAAAAATTAAATGTTTACAGAGTAAAAAAAAAGATTGATTGTACCAAATTCTTCCCAAATTAAAAAAAAAAAAAGCCAAACCCATTGCTGGTGAGTCGATTTCGACTCATAGCGACCCTATAGGACAGAGTACAACTGCCCCATAGGGTTTCCTAGGAGCACCTGGTGGATTCAAACTACCAACCTTTTGATTAGCAGCTGTAGTTCTTAACCCCTATGACACCAGGGTTTCCTCCCAAATAACACTCCCCAAATAACATGAAGCCAACTATTCTTCAGTGGTAGGCCAAAGCTTATTATGTATTCTCAAGCAACTTTCAGGAATAAATACATTAAGTCCAGGAGATGGTGGGATATCAAATAAGCTTAATCATCTAGTAGCAACTGCAATTAATGGATACGTGGGGGGGGAAAAAAAAGGTCCATGCTTGAGTTTCAAATGTTGACAAAACGCATCTTCTAGTATCCTAATGAGGAAAAAATAAAAATATGGATGGGAATAGTAAAGTAAGTTTGAGACCTTTAATGTATGGAAATGCATTTATTTTGCTCTCACATGGGTAGTTAGACTAGATATAAAATTTTAGAAGAGAAAAGTTTTCTTTTCTTTGTGGTTGTTTGGGCAGCTTTTCAATGTTTTCTAGCTTGCAGTCTCTCTAAAAAAGATTGATCATATTCTGGTATTAGCTCCCTTATATGATAATAATTTTAAGTTTGTTTTTATTTTTACTTTCCAGAACCTCGTAAAATGTTTTTCTTCATATTCTGATGTCCAGTGATATGCCTCATAGTAAATCTATTTTAAACTATAGTGTTGCAATGCAATGATGACTCCTCGTAACAGCACCAATAAAAAACATCATGATAAATGGAGAAAAAATTGAATTTGTTAACAATTTCATTTTACTTGGGTTAACAATCAATATTCATGGAACTGATGGTCAAGAAATCAAATGAAGAACTGCCTTAGGAAAATTTGCTGCAAAAGACCTCTTTAAAGTTTTAAAAAGCAAATATGTCACTGTGATGACTAAGGTGCTTTTAATCTAATCCATGGTCTTTTCAATTGCCTCATATGCATGCAAAAGCTGGAAAATGAAAAAGGTACACAGAAAAAGAAATGATGCATTCGAATTGTGGTGTTGGAGAAGAATATCATATGTACTGTGGACTGCCAGAAGAATGAACAGATCAGTTTTAGAAGAAATACTAGAGTACCCCTTAGAAATGACAATAGTGAGACTTTGGCTCCCTAGCTTTGGATAAATGATCAAGGCAGACCAATCACTAGAAAAGGACATTGTGTTTGGTAAAGTAAAGGATCAGTGAAAAATGAGGAAAACTCTCAGTGAAATGCGCTGACACAATAACCACAACAAAGCACTCAAACATCAATGATCAAGAAGATGGTGGAAGGACTGGGTAACGTTTCGTTCTTTTTTACATAAGGTCACCACGAGTTTAAGCCAACTAACGGACAACTAACAACAACAAAAACTATATTGATATCTAATAGGGTAAACCATATTCACAGTATTTCTTAATAAAATTCTTTGTAACTGCTATTTACTACTGTGAGTAAATATTGATTTATAAATGTTATATTCAGCAAAATAAGTTGTAAAATTGGATATTTTTTATTGAAATTGTATTGAATCTATACAATTGAGGACAAATAGCATCTAGACAGTATATAATCTTCTCATTCAAAATCATGGAATATCTATATTTATTGAGGTTTAATTTGAAGAATTTAAGTAAGTTTCTACATAAAGTCTCCATAGAACTTAATTTTAAATAAGAACTGGTTGTTGCTGTTGCTATTGTAGAGAAATACATACGAATTTGTAAATTTTTCTTATATCCAACAAAATAAACTTCTTATGAATTCTAATGACTTTTTGTGTGTGTGATATTTATGTAGACAAACACAACACCTGAGGAGATCCTTTCTTCGTATCTTCCTATTCTGAAAATTTTATTGTCTGATTATGCTGGATAAGATCCAGTAAAATATTAAATAATAAGCATTGATAGTAGGTATCCTTGACTTGCTTTGAAATTAAATGATATATTGCGGGATACTGAATATAATTGATATTTTGTGATATTAAATATAATGTTAAAATATAAACATCTTTTTTACAAGTTATCAGATATATATCAGTCTAGATTGATAAAATTTAGCTCTTCTTTCATTGTCTTATTTAGTCCTTTTTATTTAAACCACAGTCTGCATTCTTTGAAGTCCTTGTAATGAATTATTTTTAAATTATTAATTCTAATTACCATCTTATTTGATTACATGCTATCGTTATAGTGTATTTCAGCTTTATCATCTTAACTGCACACATTGTACATTAATACGGCTGTTTGAATTAGTCAATGTGTGTTAAATTTCCATGAATGATTCTCACTTCTTTGCTCACTGTTCTTTTATAATTACACTTATTTATTATAATTTAAAAGAAATTTGAGTAAAGTGATTCCACTCTTATTGATTATTTAAATATTTTATTTGTTTTATTTTCATATACCCTTTTGCAATTATGATTTCCTAATTAAATATATCAAAAAGACTTATTAGGATCTAACTATTTTCTCAGATTTACACTGTGTAGTTTTATTTTTCTTGTTCTAATTTATAAAGCAGAATGGATTAAATTCTGCTTTATAAATTATTTATATGATATGATAATATCCTATTATCAAATTACAAATCTAGGTTTCTTAGTAAGAGTAGCTATAGCCAACAGTATATAGTTATATACTGCATATATTGACATATGCACAGTATTCCTTTTAAATATTTATGTTCTGTTTACTCATTCAGTTTTAAGATTATAAGTTGATTGTAAAATATGTTAAAACATGTATGTGTTACTTCCATTAAATTGTCGTATTCAATGAATAATGTTACCAATATTCCTTCCTCAGATGAAAAATATTATATATGAATGACTGTAATTTATTAGTTTATAGATTGACTGTAGCAAAAATGCCTTATAGAAGATTTTTATGGGTATTGGTTTAGTCCCTAATTCCTACCTGGATGTAATATCAATTTCGCATTGTTTGGTATGTTTCAGAAGTTTTCTTGTTTCATTATGGAGGTAAATTTGTTTTTGATGTTTTCTTTTCTCATTTTATAGTATCTAGTGAATTACAGTATGAAAATGGAATGGCTATATCATTACATTAATATTTTTAACAAGAATATCAGTCATTCAAAAAAGGGTTTAAATTACATTTTACTAGAATTTTGATAGAAACAAAACTTCCCAAGTTGAATATGTAGAGATCCATGGATTTCAACCTAATTGCTACTGTTCAGATATATGATACATATAAGGAAAGTTTAATGCACTACAGAATATACACCTTTATCAAAAACAGGAAATCCTAATATAAATGCAATGTCAAGAGAATATAGATGGACACACGGTATTTTCTTATATATTTCCAATCACTAAGCTGACATATAAAAAAATCCTACTCAAAATTTAAGGTTTTATTTCAGTGATCAAGTTGATTGTCAATATAATTTGAGAGACTATCAAGGAGAATTTAAATTGTGTTGGTAACAAACTTTATAAGTTAAGAAAAGATCATAAGTACTCCCAAAATAGGAATTACTGGGGAATATCTATAGATTTTATGTCTATGATTAAGTAAAGAGCTTTATCAACTGTTTTATAGCAGGAAATACTCAAAATAAGTTAATTGTATCACTCCAAATACATTTTAGTAAATATCTAGAAAGGGAGGTTCATCTTGATTAGGATACGGTCTGTCACCCAAAAATAGTATCTATAGTTAATCAGCAATGAATATTAGGATATCAGTAAGGTTTGCTGGGTGTTTTCATCATTAAAATAATCCTCAAAATATTGTTTCATCTAAATATTGGGAAAGAAAACATTGAGCAGTAAGTTTGAAATTCTAACTATTGCCAAGAACCTAATCTTTTGGTAATATTTTTTAGTTATTGAATATTGACCAACAAATTTTGTACATTAACATTAATTAATACTTGATAAAAAGATAAATTTCACATTATATTATAATACAAAAGTAGAGTGGCTCAATATAGATTCATGCATAAAAATATTCACAAAGAAAACCAAACTTGGTGTCTGAAAAGTATTCTTTATTGTGCTCAAATAGTAAAATAAAGGCTCTAAGATAAAATTCTAAGATTCGCATAGTAGGTTTATTTTTTTTTTAAAAAAGTATAAGGGCAATCTGAATTTTTCCTTATATAAATAAATTTATACACAAATAGATGAACATCCGTTTGACTACCTGTGAGCAATGTTATTGCCTAAGCCACAAAATAAGAAGAAAAAAACAATTAAAAGTAGATTTGCTGTTTTATGATTCTGTTAAGTCTGTTAAACATCTGACAGTTTTGGATGTAGTTTTTGAAAAAAAAAAAGTGAGATTACCTGGCTACCTCAAAAACCCAGTAACATTTTAATATAGATATTAATTTAGGATTTAGAAACCAAACAATTAAAAGAGATAAAAATGTTTGCTTAGGGGGTGATCCGTTTCATAAGGTGTAATTTAGTAACTGAATGAGACAGAGATTGGTGGAATTTTTCTCAATAAAGTTGTTGCCATTAAAATGATTAATTAACTATTTGGTTCATGAAAATTCTGTTTTAATTTATCTGATAATGAAAAGTAAACAGAAATAAAAAACAGGATAAAGCTAATAATTGGAAGGTGTTCCTCCTGGGGAAAACAGCTATTATAATTCTTAATTGTTAAAGGAATTTGTGGATAATAATGGCATAGATATTATTTTGCCACCAGTTACCTCTGGCCAGTATTGTGAAACTACAAGTAATGTCATCAGAACACAAGCAAGGCCAAGCCAAGATGTATGAAACCTGAGCATTTACATTAAACTATACCAGCAGAAAACAACGTGAAATGCATTCAACCCTATGATTATGTTCACCACATCTCTTCCTCAAAATTTCTTACACTTTTTAAATGATTACAGAGAATTTCCACACTTCTGTGGTAAGCATAAGCATGCCCAGAAATAATAAGCAATACACATTTAAACACACACGCACAATTTATATTGCTGATTGTGATATTTCTGAAATAAGAAATAGCATAAAGATATGTTGTAGAGGTCTTTTGGCCTCATGACCTGAAAAAATGACAATGGAAGGTTTAGATACTAAAAATGTCTCAGAAGCAGCCCATTTGTGACTTGGTGACAGAGGCTAAAATGGAACACCTGCTGCTTTGCATTGTGAAAAGATGTGGAATAACCTTTATACACAGATCCAAACCAAACCACTGAATCGATTCGGACTCATAGTGACACTATATGACAGAATAGAATTGCCCCACAGGGTTTCCAAGCCTGTAATGTTTGCAAAAGCAGACTGTCGCATCTTTCTCCCACGGAACAGCTGGTGGGTTCTAACCACCCACTTTTTGGTTAACAGTCAAGCACTTAACCACGGCACCACCGGGGTTTCTTACACACAAATCAGATTGGGTAAACTTCTGCTTAAATTCTTTCAATTGCTACTGAATATATCTTTTTTAAATTGTACTTTAGATGAATGTTTACAGAACAAACAGTTTCTCATTAAACAGTTAGGACACATATTGTTTTATGACATTGGTTAACACCCCACGACATGTCAACACTCTCTCTTGTCGACCATAGGTTCCCTATTACCAGGTTTCCAGTCCTCTCCTGCCTTCTAGCCCTTGCCCCTGGGCAGGTGTGCCCTTTCAGTCTTGTTTTGTTTTATAGGTCTTTCTTATCTTTAGCTGAAGGGTGAACCTCGGGAGTGGTTTCATTACTGTGCTAAAAGGGTATCCAGGGGCCACACTCTCGGGGTTTCTCCAGTCTCTATCAGGCCAGTAAGTCTGGTCATTTTTCGTGAGTTAGAATTTTGTTCTATGTTTTTCTCCAGCTATGTTTGGGACCCTCTATTGTGATCCCTGTCAGAGCAGTCAGTGGTGGTACCCGGGCACCATCTAGTTGTACTGGACTCAGTCTGGTGCAGGCAATGGTAGTTGTGGTCCGTTAGTCGTTTGGACTAATCTTTCACTTGTATCTTTAGTTTTCTTCATTCTCCCTTGCCCCCAAAACGGTTGAGACCAGTGGAGTATCTCAGATGGCCACTCACAGGCTTTTAAGACCCCCAGATGCTACTCACCAAAGGAGAATGTAGAACATGTTCTTTATAAACTACATTATGCCAATTCAGCTAGACGTTCCCCGAGACCATGGTCCTCACAGCCGTTCGCCCAGCAATTCAGTCCCTCAGGGAGTTTGGATGTGTCTACGGAGCTTCCATGACCTTGCCTTGTACAAGTTGTGCTGGCTTCCCCAGCATTGTGTCCTGTCTTACCCTTCACCACAGTTACCACTTATCTGTTGTCAATTGAGTGTTTTTTCATCCCCACCCCTCCCCTCCCTCGTAACCATCAAAGATTGATTCTTCTTGTGTGTAAACTTTTCATGAGTTTTTACAGTGTGCTCTCACACAATATTAGTCCTTTTCTGATTGACTTATTTCACTCAGCATAGTGCCCTCCAGATTCATCCATTTATGAGATGCTTCGCAGATTTATCATTGTTCTTTATCGTTGCATAATACTCTATTGTGTGTATGTACCATAGCCTGTTGATCCATTCATCTGTTGATGGGCATCTAGGTTGTTTCCAAATTTTTGCTATTGTGAACAATGCTGCAGTGAACATGGCTGTGCATATGTCTATTTGTATGACAACTCTTATTTTTCTAGGATATATTCCTAGGAGTGGGATTGCTGGATCATACGGTATTTCTATTTCTAGCTTTCTAAGGAAGTTCCATATCATTTTCCAAAATGGTTGTGTCATTGCTACTGAATATTTTTTAAGAAGGAATAAAGCCTCAACATGAACTACAGTGCTCTGAATGATCAGGACTCCGTATCTCCAGACACCTCTGTCGCTTTGCTTTCGTACTCATTTTTCGTATTCTGTCCCCCACAAATATGTTTTTCATGCAATATAGAATCATACAACCAATTTTATTTTAATGTGTCAATATAATCACATCAGTTTTGTATAATTTATAATTTTATACCATATGTTTTAAACATTTCATTTATTTCATTGTTCAGATTTGTCAAAATTTAATTAATTTATTTACACTTACTATCTAGATAAATCCTTTTTATTCCAAGCAATGTTTAAGTCTTATTGGATACAGTTGTAAAGAAAACAAAGTTAACTTATGAATCTTATATTCTGGTTGGAGACAAAGGCTTTAAAAATACATGTAATGACTTTAAAAATACAGTAAATTACATGTGATGATCATTATAATATATAATGATTTCTACAACAGTGTATGTTATATTTATATATTGCTGTTGTTGTTGTTGTTAGGTGCCATCAAGCCAGTTCCCACTCATAGTGACCCTATGCAAAACAGAACAAAACACTGCCTGGTTCTATGCAATCCTCACAATCCTTGTTATGCTTGAGCCCATTGTTGCAGTCACAGTGTCAATCCATCTCATTGAGAATCTTCTTCATTTTTGCTGACAGTCTATTTTACCAAGCATGATGTCCTTCTCCAGGGACTGATCCCTTCTGATAACATGTCCAAAGTATGTGAGATAAGGTCTCGCCATCTTTGCTTCTAAGGAGAATTCTGGCTGTACTTCTTCCAAGACAGAGTTGTTCTTTCTTCTGGCAGTCCTTGGTATATTCAATTTTCTTCACTAACACCATAATTCAAATGTTTGAAATTCTGGTCTTCCGTATTCATTGTCCAGTTTTTGCAGGCATATTAGGTGATTGAAAACACCATGGCTTGGGTCAGGCCCACCTTAGTCCTCAAAGTGACATCTTTACTTTTGAACACTTTAAAGAGATCTTTTGCACCAGATTTGCCCAATGAAATACCTCATGTCATTTCTTGACTGCTGCTTCCATGGGCATTGATTTTAGATCCAAATAAAATGAAATACTTGTCAAATTCAGTATTTTTTTGATTTATAATGATGTTACTTATTGGTCCAATAGTGAGGATTTTTGTTTTCTTTATGTTGGGATGTAATCCATACTGAAGACAGTAGTCTTTGATCTTCATCAGTAAGTGCTTCAAGCCCTCTTCACTTTCAGCAAGCAAGGTTGTGTCATCTGCATATTGCAGGTTGTCCTATGTCCAGTTCTTCTTCATATAGTCCAGCTTCTTGGATTTTTTTGCTCAGCATACAGATTGAATAAGTATAGCGAAAGGATATAACCCTGGTGCAAACTTTTCCTCATTTTAAACCACGTAATATCCCCTTATTCTGTTGGAACAACTACCTCTTGGTCTAAATACAAATTCCTCATGAACACGATTAAGTGTTCTGAAATTCCTATTCTTCGCAATGTTATTCGTAATTTGTTATGATCCACACAGTCCAATACCTTTGCATAGTCAATAAAATACAGTAAACATCTTTCTGGTATTCTCTGCTTTCAGTCATGATCCATCTGACATTAGCAATGATATCCTTTGTTCCCTGTCCTCTTCTGAATCTGACTTCGATTACTGGCAGTTCACTGTCCATGTAATGCTGCAACTGCTTTTGAATGATCTTCAGCAAAATTTTACTTGTGTGTGATATTAATGATATTGTTTGATAATTTCTACATTCTATTCGATCACCTTTCTTTGGGATGGGCACAAATATGGATCTCTTCCAGTCAGTTGGCCAGGTAGCTAGCTGCCTTACAAATTTCTTGGCATAGACAAACGAGCATCTCCAGTGCAGCAACCATTTGTTGAATCATCTCAATTGGTGTTCCTTCAATTTCTGGCACCTGGATTTTCGCCAATGCCTTCAGTACAGCTTGGACTTCTTCCTTCAGTACCATCAATTTTTGCTTATGAGACCTCCTGAAATGGTTGAACATCAACCAATTCTTTTTGGTACAGTGACTCTGTGTATTCCTTCCATCTTCTTTTGATGCTTCCTGCTTTGTCTAATATTTTCCCGGCAGAATCCTTCTGTATTGTCACTCGAGGCTTGATTTTTTTTTTTTTTAATTCTTTCAGCTTCATAAATGCAGAATGTGTTCTTCCTGTTTGGTTGTCTAACTCCAGGTCTTTGCACATTACATTTTAATACATTACTTTGTCTTTTCGAGCCACTGTTTGAAATCTTCTGTTCAGCTCTTTACTTCATCATCTTCCTTTTGCTTCAGCTATTCTACCTTCACGCACAAGTTTCAGAGTCTCTTCAGACTTCCATTTTGATCTTCTCTTAGGTCTTTTATATATATATAAATATATATA